>NC_081412.1:172983410-173085910 GCF_030272615.1 Cryptomeria japonica | reverse complement strand
TGTTGGGGTTTGAGCCAAAATTATGAGTCCTAGAAGAAAGTTTTTGCTACCATATGGAATAAGCCTAATGAACCTAAGAAGAATTCATTCCTTTGGTTGTTCATGTTGCATAAACTTCCAATTAGGAAGCCAGATGGGGATATTTTCATATGCTCCTACTGCAAAGTTCCCGAGTCTATCAATCATATCTTTTTTAACTGTCTTTTGGCTAAAGAAGTCTAGATTTTTTTTGACATCTTTGTGGGTTCTAATGTTATTATTTCAAAGGTTGTCACTGGTAGTGTCCAGAATCTCTCTAAAATTGCTAATTTGTTTTGGTCTATTTTTTTCTTTTGAAGTGCTTTGTCTTATTTGGACTTTCAGGAATGATAATCTATTTATTAGCAGAGATAGATCCCATATTGAGTCTCTGAGGAGACTCATTGTGTACAAAATTGATTCGTAGGTTACAGTGAATATGCAGCTGGCTCGGAGGAAATTTGATTGATTCTTCCAAGATGGACGTGCTCAAGTCTTTATCTGCGAAGTATCCCATGGGTTTTCATGGAGCAGGACCACATATGAAAGATCTCCATTTGAGGAAGGGTTGGATAATTTTGCTAAAGAGTTGTAGATCCATAACAGGCGACTCCCTGCTGTTGAGATACCGATGGTTGTTCTAGTAGTCCACCCATATGTTAACCCCATTCTGTGGAGAAGGGAACTAAGATGGTCTGAGGGTCCTTCAGGGTGGACTGCTTGGATTGAGATAGTGGGAGATGAAAGAGACCCTAAGGGGGACATTATCCGTTGACTTCTTTGTTATATTGTGGTAATTATTTGGTTGATTTTTGTTTGATCTTGATAGTACGTGTTCCCACTAGAATATGCATTGTTGTATATGTAACAACTAGTCTTTTTGTTGACCGTAGCTCTGATACTCTATGGTTGTAATGTTGCTTCCTTATAATTAATAGAAGAAAAAAAATTATTTTATATATTATATTTTTATTTACTTATATTTTTTAAGAATTATTTAATGAATAAGAAAAACACTTCAATAGACATAATTTTTTTTAAAAAAAATCAATTAAATAAAAATATATTATTTTCTAATTATTTTAATTTGTCCAAGGGGTTGAGCTTAGTTGGTTAAAGCATTGAGTTCTCAATGTGGAGACCCAAGTTCAACTCCCATGAGGGACACCTTTGTAGAATTCTAAGTTGTGACTCTTGGTCTTCCATTGGTTGTATTTGTCACATTGTTTAAAGTGGATTTCTAAGTTGTGATCCTTGGTCTTCCTATTGTTGTTTCTAGTTTGGTGCTCGAAAGGAGCTAGTATTTGTAATAAGTTTGCTCGAAAGGAGCTGGTATTTGTAATAAGTTTGTAACGTGGATGCTTGAATGAGCAAAAAATGAGCTTTGTGATTCTATGATACTTAATACAAAAAAAATTATTCTAATTTTTTTATTTAAATAATCAAAAAATTTATTAATAAAAAAATTAATGAAATTGTATTTAAAGTTAACTAGAAAAGAGATAACCTATAAAATACTGAGGAGTAGGGATAATAAATGTGAGCAAAGAATTAAACATGAACTGAATAAAAAAGTATTATTCTATTAATTTCACTTAAATTATAATGCTTATTAATTTAATTTCATTTATTTAATAATACATATATAGAGAGAGAATTTTTTAAGGTAGGTGCTATCTTTAATGGGGATAACTCCCTATATTGCAAAATTAAGAAAAATTACATACTATTTCATACATTAGACAAGACTAGCCTTGCCTGCCATACACTACCATAGACGCATCTATAGACACCTATCCCTAGTTACCAAATAGCCAGTAACATTACCAAAAGCAACCCCATAACCCACAGACCTGTTACATTTGTCCACCAATAGCTTGGTATATCACAGCTGCAAATTCACCTATATTGATAGCATTGTGGGTGGAGTTCTCAGGGAGCCACTAGTCATCTGATTCAGTAATATAAAATATATTGATTTTTTATTAATAATTTATTAAATCAAGATTATTAAAAAATAGAGTTTTCATTTATGAAAAGGATTACAAAAGTAAGAATTAATATATAAGCTTTTAATTTTTTTAAATATTAGTGATATATTAAACCATGAACTACTCTCAAATACTTAATTAACAACCACTTCATCATTTTGTATGACACTCTATATAGATTTAGAAATTTTATAAATTATTTTATATACTTCTTGTTAATCTATATATATCTTAAGGAGTTATGTCAATTAACTTTTGATCTTTAAGAATATTTTATTTTATTACTTCCTCTTTATCGATCTAGATTGTTGTTGTTATAAGTAGATAATGTTGTTAACTACAACCAATGGAAATCTCGAAAAAAAAATCTTTTCCAAAGTTCTTAAATATTTAAAGATGGAAATTAAGCATTTTTTATAGATAATAAAAAAGAAACATTTTATCTTTGTTGTGATTGGTAATGTTTGAAACCCCATAAAATGTGGAAAGAGACCAACATTTTATGGAGGCATAATAAGACCATTTTAGGAGAATGTGGGTGAATAATAATATAATATGATTAAGATATTATTTTAATTAAACTATTACTTATAATATATTATTAAGTCAACATTTGGTTTCTTTTGTAATGCCCCGCTAGGAACCCTAAAGGAAAACAACACTACTAGGCAACTAAAGGGTGAAATAATTTATTTTTTAAAGATTAAGTGCATTAATTATTACATTGCACGTTTAATAACACAAGTGAAAGTCTAACACAAGAATTCCTAAAGGGTTACCAACGAAGATTAATTCATAACTAAAACAACATCATAAGGTTAATCCAATTATCCATCTAATTAGGGAACTCAAATACATCTAATTAAATCATATTCATAAAACTGAATTCCACATTGAAAGATCTAAAGTGATACAATATATTTACTTTAAATGAAGCATTTACACATAAGAATAAAGATAACTGAAATAACATACATTCAACACAATTAAGATTATAATATTCAATAAGTACATGGCTTCCAATAGTACATATGAAATTACATAAATTACAATGCCAAGGTTACATAGTTTACTGATACAATGACCACATGGGTCTCAAATGTACAATAATCATGAACATGAGATGATACACGAATCACGAACCACAAGAACACCAACGAAGCTAATCCTTGCATGAAGGTGCAGACAAGAATATCCGATGGGAAGTGGCACTACCACCCAACCATGTGATCCCAAAATGGAATCACCCCACCATGCTAGGAGATAGAAAAAGACCCCCAAGAAAGCATAAACAAGAGAAGTACGACAGTACAACATGACTCCACAATACTCATGTGACTAAAACTCACAATACACTAGTGATCCTAAAGAGAGAGTGTCATCACATGGCTTAAGATGGTTACCCTAGGTAGGCCTCCATTGGTCTTGGCCCCCATCCTGGGTTATCATGGTAACCTTTCTTGAACCCCGGCTCCATCTAAGTCTCATGCAAACCCCACCAACCCTTCGTGAAGACAAGGTGGTAGGTTTGCCATTTCAGGCCTTCCCATGTGCGGGTTAATTAGCATTACAACTACCCACCCCCTAATCAATTATTAGAATATCACTTATTAACTGAGTTTCGAGGGGTTATCCTGCCAACCACTTTGGGTGTGGCCCCAACTTGAAAGCCACTCTCTCTTAGGACACTAACAAATACGGTCTCTACGAGAACCCTATGGAAAAATTGACAGCCATATCTAATCCTGACAAAATACAGGTGAAGAAAACACAATTCAATAACCCAGGATTGACCATTTGAAACAAAACACACAATAGTTCACATCAACAGGGTTACACAAACAACACTTGATCGAGAGGGTACAACAACCATTACGACATGAGGACAACTCAAAACAAGAATTGCAACGCAAATAAGCTCTTACCAAAGATACCATTTTCACTAAAAATCCTAATATAGGCAATCTTTTTAAACCAGTCCAAAGCATTAAATACTTGCAAATATCGATATTTAAAAATTATAGAAAATACAACTATGCTGATAAAAGAAATTCAGAGTCGTCATTTGTCCAATAAGACTAAAATTAACCACATTTAAAGAAATAAAAATAACCCCCTCAGGAAAAGTCAACGCATAATCACTTTAATTAACCTACTAACATATATTCATGATTAATTAATAAAAGAATCTCAAATATAGGTTTTCAACAAAATAAAATAAATTCTAAAATAAATATATATAATAATATAATTTATGTATATAGATATATAATCATCGAATATATACCCATATCAATATATCATATTAAAACGAAAAAAACCAAATTCCACAAATATACTCTATTTCCATATATATACATATATATATATACATATATATACATATGTATGTATGTATGTATGTATACATATGTATGTATAGATATATACATGTATATATATATACATATGTATATATATATATACATATGTATATATACATATACATATGTAAATATATATACATATGTATGTATACATATGTATATATATATATATACATATGTATATACATACATACATATGTATATATATGTATATATGTATATGTATGTATATATACATATACATACATATACATATACATACATATACATATATATGTATATGTATATATACATATACATACATATATATGTATATGTACATATATATGTATGTGTATGTATATGTATGTATATGTACATATATATGTATGTGTATGTATATATATATATATAGTTTAAAATATATATATATATTATTGTTTTGGGATATTTGGAAATATATATATATATATATATATGTACACACACACACACACACACACACACACACATATATAAACATATAACTAAAAAAATCCAAATCATAAACTCTTTGGCTTTGAACACATCGAGCACAAGAAAGGAAAAAGGCAGGTTTATTTGGTAGCATTGCTACCATACAGTAGCATTGCCACCCGTAAGGTAGCACTGCTACTGTTCCCCCCAACGCGTGGTGGGTTTACCCTGCCACATGGGGTTCAACTATATTTTTATTTTTATTATTATTTTTTAAAAGATTAAAAAATATGACTCTTTCTGCCCAGCACTCTGAGAAAAATAGAGTATAATAAAAAAAAAATTTAAAACTAATCTTTTTCAACTAAAATTTCTGGGCATACCAGATAAATAGAAGACTCCCAAACAACAGATTTTAGGCAAAATCATGAAGATAAACAAGCCATAAGGGAGACTTTTAAACCGAAAATTTCTAATTTTCTCCACACATAGGAAGAACACAAAAACACTCAGGAAGAAGAAATTTCCAAAAAATTTACCAGCATAACTTTCCTTTCACCACAATTTTGCAAATTCACACAACAAGCAAACAAATCCCTTTCCCAAACCAGGAAACGAGGAATTTAAACTCCAAATTTAAAACTTGAAACTAATAACATGAAGAATCAAATTTCTGATTTAAAAATCAATCTCCTTCCAATTTTAACAAACTTAATCAGGGAAAAGCTTAAACAACCAAAAATCAAACAGTTTCCCCAATTTGAACTAATTTAAAAACTTCCCAAACAAAGATCTTCCAAAATATCAACACACAGAGAGGTATTTTCCCAAGCTAACTTTAAATTTTTCAAAACAAAATAAAGAGTGGAAAATACCCAACCTGTGATAGCAATCCTAAAAGAACACTCTAAAATCAACTGAATCCAATCTCCAAGCTCCAGTTCTAGTTTCCAATCTGGCCTCCAAAATTTTTCCTCTCCCTCATTCCCGTGAGCTCTCAGGCATATATGGAGAAAAATATTTTTAACCTAAAATTTTAGATTTTCTAATTTAAAATTTACTTTTCTTAGATTTTCTAATTTAAAATTTACTTTTCTAATTTCTCCAAAAAGGTAAATGGAAAAGTTATTTTCTATAATCATTTCTTTTATTTATTTTCTCGTGGAATTTAATCAACTTCTATTAAAAAGTTATAAAGGCAATAATTCAAAAAAAAATATTTTTATTTTTAAATCTAAAAAGGCAATAGCATGAAATTAACTTTATTTATTTTTCTACTAAATTTAAATGTGATCACTTTTCCAAATATAATGCAATTATCAAATTTAATTTAATAACCTCATTCAATTAACTAAATCCATAACACAAAGGCATACTAATAAATAAATTAAATACACCAACTATGAAATGACGCCATAAACTCAATAAAATATTCTAACCCAATGGTGGCACACAAATCGAGGAAAGCCACACAAAGACTCTAAAAAAGTCAAACGACCAAGATTCGAAGACCGAACAAACGGAAAGAACGACCAACTAACGACACTCACATGAGTGTAACTAAGGGTAGAATTTAGGGTCAACAACTATCTCCTCCACTCCCATCGAACAAATAAGGTACGCTCAAACCTGTGAAGCCAGGTGGAGACGATACCCCGTACCTACATGGTACTTGTACCTGCAATTCCTTACATCAATGAACCGCACATGTATATAGAGATATATAGAGTACATGACACACACATCGATGGAGGAGAATCGTGACGTTCCCTGTCTCACCAGAGTGAGTGAAGGAAAATCATCCCCTCGTATCCCACACACTTGCAAACACGCAAAATATAAATAACACATTGCATATGTAAGGTAAAAGTGTCAGTCCATGACAATAATCCATAAAAATAGCATTAATCATAAGTACTGAAATACCGTAAGAAAGCATACATTACATATCTAGTTAAAGCATGAAATAACATCAAAAAAGTCTGAATAAAGTATAACAGTAATTTATCAATTGAAAAGTCAATTGCAAAAAAATATAAGTCTAACAAGTTTGATCGAGAAGGGGTACTACATTCTCCCCCCCAAAACTAGGCTTACTCATGGAAGCCTAAAATAGATAAGAATAGAGCTCTCTCATCTTTGCTTCATCCTCCCAAGTTGTTGAGGTCTCATCATTTGGGTCCCATAGGACCCTTACCTAGTCAATGGTACGACCCCTAAGGGTCAAATCCCGACATTGAAGAATGTGCACGAGCTCCATGGAAAGCTGCCCATCCTCGACCTGAAAAGCGTTCCAATCAAGAACATGTGTCACATCAGGATGATAAGGTCGAAGAACTAAAACATGAAAGACATCATGGATGCGGGATAGACTTGGTGGTAAGGCAAGACGGTAGGCAGTAGGTCCTATCCTCTCAAGGATCTCAAAAGGGCCAACAAAACGAGGCACCAACTTAGAACCTTTTCCATAATGGATCAAACTCTTTCACGGACGCACTCTCAAGAACACACGGTCGCTAACAGAAAACTGACGATCTACCCTATGAGTATCTGCATACTTATTCTGCCTATCCTGTGCAACTACCAAATGCTCACGAATCTGCTCAACCTGTTGCTCCATCTCTCAAAGAATATCTTGTCCTATACACACCCTGTCCTCTAACCAATCCCAACTCAAAGGAGTACGGAAAGGACGACCATACAATGCCTAGAAAGGAGACATACCTATGGAGCTATGATATCCATTATTATAAGCAAACTCCACTGGATAAATATAATCCTCCTAGTGTGATTGCTAGTCCATAACATACATGTGAAGCATGTCCTTCAAAACCTGAGCGGCTATGTGACCAAACTGTCCACAAGAGAAGTAAGCTCCCCTACCCGGTCCTCTACCTCCAGTCAGCCTACTGGACTGCTGGAAGCTTCCCCTGCTAGGGGCCTGAGATGCACCCCGAGAAGACTGCCCTGGAAGACCCTGTTTGCTCCTCTGCTAGTTCCTATTCCTCCTATGCTAAGAGTTGCCACCTTGCTAGCCCTGGAACATTTTTGGTCTCGGTGGTTGCTGCTGCTGTTGTTGTCCACCCTTAGTGGGTGCCTGAGGACTCCTAAACAATGCAGCTGGCTGAGACTGGTTCCCACAAACTCTGGGCCCACTGAAAGGTGCACTCCCTATCTGCACTCCAGACTGACCACCATGTGCACGGCTAAGGTTCTTCTCTACCAGTATGGCTTTCACCATGACTACCTCAACTAAAGCTGGCTTAAACACTCTCACTCCTCCACTGATGTGGTCGTTTAGACCCCTCAAGAAGTGTTGAACAAGAATCACCTCATCGTTTCCAATACCGGCATATAATTTAAGCTTGTAGAACTGATGCTCAAACTGATCTACTAACAAACCATACTGACGCAAAGCGTAGAACTTGTCTTCCCGAGACTGCCTCCACTGGGGTGAGAGAAATCGTTCCGTGAATCTCTCCAAGAAGATCTCCCATGATATGGTGTTATGCTCACACTGATCCTATCCTCCTCTAATCTCTACCAGATAGATGCAAAACTCTCGAGATGCATGATAGCTCATCTCGCCTTGGTGTTGCTTCCATATGGGAACATGGTGAAACACCGATCTAAACTGATAAGCCAAGTCTCTGGCTCAAGACCGGTGCCCTTCCCATCAAAGAAAGGTGGGTTGGACCTCATCAAGTCCCTCATGTGACCCATTGTAGCTAGGTCCTGGTCAGCTAGGAACTCTCTCCTTCTAGGAGGCCTCTCTCTCTCTCTCCTCTAGGATTTACTGATGCGACTCCCCAACCTGAGCATGGATGGGCTGATCAGCCTCAGGCCTAGGGCCTAGCCTAGATAGAACCTCTTGAAACATTTGTCTCAGCTCTTCCCTTTCAAGAACCTTCCCTCCTGCACGTTGTTCATCCTAATGAACAGACTACTCCTAATCCGCACTCACATGAGTGGGTGGTGGCGAAGGACTATGACGGTCGGAACCTCAACCCCGTCCCCCACCTCTGCCTTTATTGTGGCCACCAACATGACCACCTCCCTTGGCTTTCCAAGCCATGACCTAACACTGCAAAAGATAAAATGGTTCAGATCTATGGCAAGGATAAAAACAAGGGAAACACAAACACTAAGACCTACACAAAAGGTCAAGCTAAATGGGCTCACTACAATCCTAGAGTACCCAGTGTTGAAACATGGGCTCTGATACCAAATGTAATGCCCCGCCACGAACCCTAAAGGAAAACAACACTACTAGGCAACTAAAGGATGAAATATTTTTTTTTAAAGATGAAGTGCATTAATTATTACATTGCACGTTTAATAACACGAGCAGAAGTCTAACAAAAGAATTCCTAAAGGGTTACCAATGAAGATTAATTCGTAACTAAAACAACATCATAAGGTTAATCCAATTATGTATCTAATTAGGGAACTCAAATACATCTAATTAAATCATATTCATAAAACTGAATTCCACATTGAAAGATCTAAACTGATACAATATATTTACTTTAAAAGAAGCATTTACATATAAGAATAAAGATAACTGAAATAACATACATTCAACTGAAATAAGATTATAATATTCAATAATTACATGGCTTCCAATAGTACATATGAAATTACATAAATTACAATGCCAAGGTTACATAGTTTACTGATACAATGACCACATGGGTCTCAAATGTACAATAATCACGAACATGAGATGATACAAGAATCATGAACCACAGGTTCACTATTGAAGACAATCCTCGCATGAAGGTACCAACAACAATATCCGATGGGAAGTGGCACTACCACCCGACCATGTGATCCCAAAATGGAATCACCCCACCATACTAGTAGATAGCAAAAGACCCCCAAGCAAGCATAAACAAGACAAGTACGACAATACAACATGACTCCACAATACTCGTGTGACTCGAACTCACAATACACTAGTGACCCTAAAGAGAGAGCATCATCGCATGACTTAAGATGGTTACCCTAGGTAGGCCTCCATAGGTCCCGACCCCCATCTTGGGTTATCCTGGTAACCTTTCCTAAACCCCCGGCTCCATCTAAGTCTCATGCGGACCCTACCAACCTTTTGTGAAGACAAGATGGTAGGTTTTCCATTCCAAGCCTTTCCACTACATCTTGAGCCTATACGAGCACTCAACCATGTGTGGGGTACAATATCTTACTTAGCATTATAACTACCCACCCCCTAATCAATTATTAGATTATCACTTATTAACTGACTTTCGAGGGGTTATCCTGTCAACCACTTCGGGTGTGGCCCCCACTCGAAAGACACTCTCTCTTAGGAAACTAACAAATACGGTCTCTCTATGAGAACCCTATGGCGAAACTAATAGCCATATCTAATCCTGACAAAATACAAGTGAAGAAAACACAATTCAATAACCCAAGATTGACCATTTGGAACAAAACACACAACGGTTCACATCAACAGGGTTACACAAACAACACCTGATCGAGAGGGTACAACAACCATTATGACATGACGACAACTCAAAACAATAATTGCAATGCAAATAAGCTCTTACCAAAGATACCATTTTCACTAAAGATCCTAATACAGGCAATCTTTTTAAAACAGTCCAAAGCATTAAATACTTGTAAATATCCGATATTTAAAAATTATAGAAAATACAACTATGCTGATAAAAGAAATTCAGAGTCATCATTTCTCCAGTAAGGCTAAAATTAACCACATTTAAAGATAAAAATAACCCCCTCGGGAAAAGTCAACGCATAATCACTTTAATTAACCCACTAACATATATTCATGATTAATTAATAAAAGAATCCCAAATATAGGTTTTCAGCAAAATAAAATAAATTCTGAAATAAATATATATAATAATATAATATATGTATATAGATATATAATCATCGAATATATACCCATATCAATATATCATATTAAAAAATATATATTAAAACAAAAAACAAATTCCACAAATATACTCTATTTCCAAATATCTCAAAACAATAATATATTAATTTTTAAAAAACTAAATATATGTGTGTGTGTGTGTGTGTGTGTGTGTGTGTGTGTGTGTGTGTGTGTGTGTGTGCATATATATATGTATATACATACCTATAGATATATGTATATGTATATGTATATGTATATACATATACATGTATATATACATATATATATATGTATGTATATATATATATATATGTACATATATATATACATACATATATATATATATATGTATGTATATATATATATATAACTAAAAAATTTGAAATCATAATTTCTCTAGTTGTGAACACAACAAGCATGAGAAAGGAAAAATGTAATTTATTTGGTAGCATTGCTACCCGTAAGGTGCTACCTTGAGTTATCCTGGTAACCTTTCCTGAACCCCCGGCTCCATCTAAGTCTCATGCAGACCCTACCAACCCTTTGTGAAGACAAGGTGGTAGGTTTTACATTCCAGGTCTTTCCACTACATCTTGAGCCTATAAGAGCACTCAACCATGTGTGGGGTACAATATCTTAATTAGCATTATAACTACCCACCCCCTAATCAATTATTAGATTATCACTTATTAACTGACTTTCGAGGGGTTATCCTGTCAACCACTTCGGGTGCGGCCCCCACTTGAAAGACACTCTCTCTTAGGACAGTAACAAATACGGTCTCTCTACGAGAACCCTATGGCAAAACTGACAGCCATATCTAATCTTGACAAAATACAAGTGAAGAAAACACAATTCAATAACCCATAATTGACCATTTGAAACAAAACACACAACGGTTCACATCAACAGGGTTACACAAACAACACTTGATCGAGAGGGTACAACAACCATTACAACATGATGACAACTCAAAACAAGAATTGCAACGCAAATAAGCTCTTACCAAAGATACCATTTTCACTAAAGGTCCTAATACATGCATGCAATCTTTTTAAAATAGTCCAATTCATTAAATACTTGCAAATATTCGATATTTAAAAATTATAGAAAATATAACTATGTTGATAAAAGAAATTCAGAGTCATCATTTGTCTAGTAAGGCTAAAATTAACCACATTTAAAGAAATAAAAATAACCCCCTCAGAAAAAGTCAACGCATAATCACTTTTATTAACCCACTAACATATATTCATGATTAATTAATAAAAGAATCCCAAAGATAGGTTTTCAACAAAATAAAAAAAATTCTGAAATAAATGTATATAGAAATATAATATATGTATATAGATGTATAATCATCGAATATATACCCATATCAATATATCAATTTTAATATAGTAAAACACAAAAACCAAATTCCACAAATATACTCTATTTCCAAATATCCCAAAACAATAATATATGTACATATAAATACACACAAACACACACACACACACACACACACACACAAAACTGAAAAAATTGAAATCATAAACTCTCTGGCTGTGAACACAACGAGCACGAGAAAAACAAAGTATAATAAAATTTTATAAAATGTTTTTTAAAAAACTAATCTTTTTCAACTAAAATTTCTCGACATACCAGATAAATAGAAGACTCCCAAATAGTAGATTTTAGGCAAAATCATGAGGATAAACAAGCCATAAGGGAGAATTTCAAACTCAAAATTTCTAATTTTCTCCACACAGGAAGAACACAAAAACACTCAGGAAGAAGAAATTTCCAAAAATAATTACCAGCATAACTTTCCTTTCACCATAAATTTTTTAATTCACACAACAGGCAAACAAATCCCTTTCCCAAACTAGGAAACAAGGAATTTAAACTCCAAATTTAAAACTTGAAAATAATAACAGAGAGAATCAAATTTTTTATTTAAAAATCAATCTCCTTCCAATTATAACAAACTAAATCAGGGAAAAGCTTAAACAACCAAAAATCAAACAGTTTCCCAAATTTGAACTAATTTAAAAACTTCTCAAACAGAGATCTTCCAAAATATCAACACGCAGAGAGGTATTTCCCCAAGCTAAATTTAAAATTTTCAAAACAAAATAAAGAGTGGAAAACACCCAACCTGTGATAGCAATCCTGGAAAAACACTTTAAAATCAACCTAAATCCAATCTCCAAGCTACAGTTTTGGTTTCCAATCTGGCCTCCAAAATTTTTCCTCTCCCTCATTCCCGTGAGCTCTCATGTATATGTGGAGAAAAATATCTCTAACCTAAACTTTTAGGTTGAAAAGTTTTTCTCATCCAATCACAAATTCCAATTTAAAATTTACTTTTCTAATTTCTCCAAAAAGGTAAATGGAAAAGTTATTTTCTAAGATCATTTCTTTTATTTCTTTTCTCATGGAATTTAATCAACTTCTTTAAAAATGTTATAAAGGCAATAATTCAAACCTCTTTTTTTTTAAATCTAAAAAGGCAATAGCATGAAATTAACTTTATTTATTTTTCTACTAGATTTAAATATGATCACTTTTCCAAACATAATGCAATTATCAAATTAAATTTAATAACCTCATTTAATTAACTAAATCCATAACACAAAGGCATATTAATAAATAAATTAAATACACCAACTATGAAATGACGCCATAAACTCAATAAAATATTCTAACCCAATGGTGGCACACAAACCGAGGAAAGCCACACGAAGACTCTGAAAAGGTCAAATGATCAAGACTCGAAGACCAAACAAACGGAAAGGACAACCAACCGACGACACTCACATGAGTGTAATTGAGGGTAAAATTTAGGGTCAACAACTATCTCCTCCACTCCCATCGGACAAATAAGGTACGCTCAGACCTATGAAGCTAGGTGGAGATGATACCCCGTACGTACATGGTACTTATACTTGCAATGCGCTACATCAATGAACCACACATGCATATATAGATATATAGAGTACACGACACACACACTGATGGAGGAGAATCATGGCGTTCCCTGTCTCACCAGAGTGAATGAAGGAAAATTATCCCCTCGCATGCCATACACTTGCAAACACACAACATATAAATAGCACATCACATATGTAAGGTAAAAGTGTTAGTCCATGACAATAATCCATAAAAATAGCTTTAATCATAAGTACTGAAATGTTGTAAGAAAGCATACATCACATATCCAATTAAAGCATGAAATAACATCGAAAAGGTCTGCATAAAGTATAGCAGTAATGTATCAACTGAAAAGTCAACTACAGAAAAAATATAAATCTAACAAGTTCGATCGAGAAGGGGTGCTACATCTTCCAGGAGGAAATGGTTCGAGAAGAAAGCTCACGAACCTTGGCAAAACATCTTCAGTGTTTTTCTCTCACACCACAGTTCCTTTTAGTTTTAGCCAAGGGTTGCAAAGGTTAAGGATCAATGGACATAGGATTCTTTTATTTCCTTAAAGTGGGAGGAACAAAAGAAACCCCATTAGGTTGAATTACAGAAGATTCCAAGTGCTTTCCTTTGTAAGATGTAGGAGCTGGAACTAGGCATATATAGGAGGAATAGGAGTAGGAAGAATACCAAGTCCATTATGAGGAGGAGGAATATCCATAGATATAGGATCTCTAGGCTTACTCAAGGAAATGATCATCACATTTTTCCACTTTTGATAAGATAAGAAAAGGATGTCACTTCAAGGCTTAAGAGGTTGAAGTTTTTTAAGCCAAAAGTAATCAAGGGTGAAATTTACATGCTTTGTTGTGGGTTGATAAAGGCTATGATCAATTTTTATCATAGAGCCATTATGAGAGAATTTCAAACATTTATGAATTGTAGAAGGGATAGATTTAATGGAAGAGATCCAAGGATGTCCCAACTTCACACGAAATTCGATTTTATGTAGGAATAATAGAAAAAGTTACGTCTAAGCACTTAGTACCACTCGACGAGAAGAGTAATAGAGCCAATAGTAGGGCAAGAGAAACCATCATATACCTTAACCATAACACTAGATTTATCATATGTTACTTGATGAAATTTTAAGATATAAAGATATTCTATACTAATCACTTTCACCATACACACTAGATCAATGAGCACCCCTCTTGAGAGTTTGTCTTTGATCTTCACATTGATATATAATGGGCCATCAGGTACAATAATAGTCTCACTAGGATCAAAAGTTATGCACGGGTCTTTAAGAGGTATAGGTTTATCAACAAGATTCACAAGATATTTACATTCTTCATCGAGTTCATTCAAATAAAAGGCAAGAGACTCAGACCTGACAACATTGGTAGAGTGAGAAGGCAACAAATTTGTAAAGATTTAGATATTTTGATTAGGAGATGCTATGGACTATTTTCCTTTGTCATGGTAGGGCGGCCCAATGGTTTAGAATTATCAATTGGTATGATGAAAGGAAGTTTCAACACATTAGCATTTATCGACCTTAACATTATATTGTTAATTCTTTTTTAAAGTATTTGGATAAAGGGGTCACACATGATGTCAAGGCTACCACATGAATATTAATGTTATTATTTATCCTAATGTAACCTTTGTTGGGTTTCAACTTCACAAATGATTTTTGAGCGCCCTCATTCTTATCAACCAAATCCATTGAAGATGATGATTCAAATTAACTCACTTGAAGTTGATAATTATGAAGCACTACACAATTACATAAAGGAAGTAAACTAAAAAATAGAAATTTATCTCTAATGTCTTTTTGTTAATTTGGACCAAAAATTCTTTGATCGTCTTGGTCAGACACTTGACAAGCAATTTGAGAATGCAAATGTTTATATCTACCAATGAAATCAATCACTTTTTCTTTAACTCCTTACTTAAAATGAATCAAATTAGTTGAAATAATGTTAGGACCAATATTATTTTGAAATTATTGAATGAATGCATTAGCCAATTGTTGAAATGAAGTAATAGAATAAGGAGACAAATAACAATACCATTGTAAACCTTTATCTCTAAAGGTTCTAGTAAACAACTTAGCCATAAGTCTTTGGTCATGAGAAAAATCACTACACAAAATTTAAAATGTCTTCACAAGAGTCAAGGGGTCACCTTTTCCGTTATACAACTCCAATTGAGGAACTTCCATATGTTTAGGGGGACTGGACGAACAATGTCATCGGATAGTAGGCTCGCTACATCAAATGTGGGAACATTGAACTTCGATTGAGTAATGCAAGCTAATTGATGTTTTAGGGATGTAACACTTTGGGCTAGGTTATTAATGGTTGCTTTGATAGATGGATTAAAATTGGACATGTTAGTATGTGATGGAGGAGTAGCATTGTTTTATGTAGGTGGAGGTTGAGAATAAGGAGATGGCAAATTGCAATATGTTGGTATGGGAGATGGTTGTGAAACAAATGGAAGACTCATGGAAAGAGGTATGTAAGAATTTATTGATTAATAGGATTTCCCCCATGACTAACATGTGTAGGATTAACGTTTTGTGTGGAAGTAGTGATGATAGAAGATGTAGATGTAGGCACACTGGGCAAGGATGTAAGCATACGAATGATTGACTTGACTAGTGGGTTTAGAGTAACCAAGGACTTCGACACAACTTTTGATTGTCATGATATTAGTGTCAACAATATGAGCAAGGCCACACAACAAATCAACACCAATTTATCACTTGGCACCATTCTTTTTAATCCTTCAAGCAAATGGATTGTCTCACTTTTCAAGTGTTGTTAACTCATCCATTGTTGAATATTTTCAAATTCATTTTCAATCTTCTCCAATTGGTCAATGGTAACCCTAGTTAGTTATTCATTCACATCATGAGAATTATAATGAGAATAAGGATAAATGATGTCATTTGTTGGATTAGAGAAAACACCAACATGCTCATAGAATAAGTTATCCAACTGAGGCTCCATATTCTTAGTGTTTAAACCTTGGGAAGCCTTAAGTCTACAACTTTTTCTCATTGGAATATTGTATGTAGGACTAATGGTATCAAAACTCATGCACAAAGGAGGCAAATTTGAATACCAAAATTGAAAAGTATGATTAAGCAATGCAATTTGCTATAAAATGATTAATTAACCAATAAATAAATAAAATATGAATTATGATTTTGAGCAACAAATGCTTCTAAATCACAATATAACATGTCATAAGAATCAAATCTAAAAATACACTTGAAAAATTATGCTAGAATCAATAAATTAGGGTTTTTGTGATTTTAACCTCTAAATTTATATAATTCAATTAAAAAAAAATTATGAGTGCCAATTTGAATTTAAAATGCATACAACATTGGGTCTAAGACAAGAAATTACAATTAAGCATGAAAGATGTCAAGTTCGCCGAAATGTAATGGTAAAAATTAGAAATTAAGGTTTCACCAATTGAGATAGTAAAACTTCTAAATATACAAATTAACCCAATACATTGAAAGATGAGTGAACCCAATAGATCTAGCCTCAATATAAATAAAGAAAGGGTTGAGATTATAAATGTAAAAACACAAAATTGTGTCACATTTCAGGCCAACTTATCAGCACAAGTGAATTTAAGTAATATAACTAAAAATTAATTTTAGCCAAACATATGGTCTATATAGATTCATAATACCTAAGTTATATATGGGCCACAACTTTTCCAATTGGAAATGTCTACTAAATGTATATTTTATACCACTTTGGATCTAATTACCGAAAAAAATAAAAAATTGAAAAAATTCGATGTTTCAACAACTCCTATCCACAAAGAGGATAGTTTGATTTGGAGGGAGACCTCAGATGGGAATTACTCTGTGTCTTTGGCTGTGGCTATCCACAACAAAGTTATGGAAGAGATTCCAACTTGGGATAAAGTGTGGAATAAGAAATTAACTCCTAAAGTTAATATCTTTTTTTGGATCTTTATCCAAAATAAGGTGTTGACTTTGGACAACCTTCAAAAAAGGGGATTTATTTTTCCTAACAGGTGTTCTCTTTGTTGCAGGGAAGAAGAGTATGCTTGAAACATTCTCCACTAGTGTACTTTCAGCCAGGAAATTTGGAAAATTAGTTTTAGTAGGTGGAAGTTGAGCTGGGTTTTCCCGAACTCTCTAGGAGAGTCCTTGCAGCAATGGTACTATCCTAATTCCAACCCTAAGATTGTGGAGCTTTGGAAACTTACTTTCCCTAATGTTATCTAGAACATCTGGAAGGAGCGCAATAAAAGGATCTTTAGGGATAAAAGTGCTAAACCTGAAGTTGTGGTGGATAAAATATATAGAGGTATATTCGAATGTCTCAATGGTATTGATCATGGTTTAGCAGCTAAAGAAGACTTTAATGATAGATGGAATCTTTCTATCACCAAATCCAGTAAGGAGAAGGGTAGGGAAGGTCTGGCGTGGTGCTTTCCTCTCCAGGGATGGATAAAGGCCAACTTTGATGGGGTGTCGGAGGGGAATCTGGGTAAAGCTGGTTATGGGGGCATTGTCAGGAATTTTGTTGGAAGTTGCCTAGTGGCGGTTGCTGGTCCTCTGGGTAGTCAAACCAGTCATTATGCTAAAGCTTCAGCAGCTCTGAATACCTTGATAATTGCTAAGAACCTTAATCATGACAACTTATGGTTGGAGGGAGACTCGCTAAATATTATCAAGTGCTTGAAGGGGGAAACCGAGCCTTCGTGGTCTATAGAAAACATAATTTTTAAAGCTAGAGAAATTATCTCTAGCTTCAAAATTAAAATAATTGAACATGCCTTTAGAGAAAAAAAATTGGTTGCGGATGGCCTGGTGAATCTAGGCGTTAATTCTGAAGCTCAAATCATTTGGCATGGGGAAGATAATATCAATTTTAGTATTAAAGATCTCCTAAGAAAGGATAGATTCACGGGGAGAGAAGGACCGCACAATTATGATAGTTGAAATGAGTAATTTATGCATTTATAGAAAGGTAACGATTACTTGGCAAAGTGGCAAGATCGTAATCAAAGATATTAACCGTCTACACACTTTGTGGGTTATCATTTTCAAAATTCCAAGAGACAACGGGAAAGAAGGTCTGAGTTTGCAGAAGAACAAAGGTTACATTTTGAATTTGAATATGGGAGGTGATCTTAGGAGGGAGGAACCAGATAACATATCCAGATGGAAGGAAATGACAAAAGTATGGACGAAGTTGGAAAAAGGGTCCCTGACGAATTTTATGGAGAAGTTGGTGGATTACGATAAAGGCAGGGTTAATCTTGTTGTCTCCAAAATAACTGAAAATTGGAGTAATGGGTCTTTTAAAATCCATGGTGTGAGGTTCAAATTGGACGCGGGCCTCATAGCGACTGTAACAGGTATGCTCCACTCAGGTCTTAATTTTTTTAGAGATCTTAAGGTTTCCAATAACGCGGTTAAACTTTTTCCGCGTAAGGAGAAGGAGAGGGATAAAATAGGCAAAGCCACAAGGGGTTATTATGATGCCTCCAACATCAAAAAAATTTGGGGCTATGTGTTGAATGCTATCATGGAATACATAATAGTGGAGGGTCATTTTACTAGGGCCCATACTTACCATTTTGTTCTATTAAACCACTTTAGGCATGAGAAAAGGGTTTCCCTACCCTACTACCTTTTCAGGTCTTTGTCGAGGTCTCTCAACAAACATAGCAAGAATCCTTAGAACCCAGTGCTTCATTATGGCCTCATTCTGCTCATTTATGAGCACTGCAAAATCCTTGCCATTCAGGAAAACAAGAGACTGACTGCTTCTCCAGGGAAAGGCAAGAGAAAGTTGGAGGAAGGAGGACCCAGCAAGGAAGAGTCAGCTCAGAACAAAAAGAGCAAGAGTTCTACTAGCATGAAAACCCAAGAGGACAAGAAGGATACATAGGAGACTAGAAAAGATGGTAGTGAAATGGATACAGACGAGTCTAGAGGTGAGGAAAGCTGGAATGATGAGGATGTGGGAGCCGAGGAAGATGAAGCTGAGGATGTGTCAGACCAAGATATCCCAACTCACAGTGCTAGCCTAGGCAATGTCAACAGCCAACCTATGGTGGAGAAGGATGATAAGGGTAATGAGGAAAAAGAAACAGATTCTGAGAGGGAGAAGAATAAGGAACCCGAGAAGGAAATGACTAAGGATAGTCTGAGTAAGGATAAGGAGGGTGTTGGAGATGGGTTATTCCTGGATAACCTCAAAAACCTTACTGAGGCAAGATTGAGTTTCGATAGGTGGACTTATGAATTTTTTAAGAATATGGAAAAAAATGGTAAGCAGATGGATGAGAAAAGGAAGGAAGATGATATGAACCAGAAGCAGGATATAGAGGAAAAGGCTAGGAAAATGGAAGCACAGATAGACAATCTGGAAGAAGGTAAAGCGGCAATGAAAAACCTGTTGGGAATTATTTTGAACATCTTGGCTGCAGTTACTAAGAACCTAGAGGAAATCTCTAAGGTCCGTGAAAGCTCCAGCTCTCCCAAACTAGTGGTGGACCTCAACATTGATGAAGATGCTATCGAGACTGGGATAGGGGAGTCTACTCTTGGTGGAGCAGCAAAGAGAACTAGGGCGAGCTTGAAGAAAGCAGTTGTGGCGTCTGCTAAGGAAATCCCTAATCTTAGGGATAACATCAAAGAATTATATGGGATTAGCAGCAACTTGGCTAATGCCCTGAAAAACATAAAACAGTTCCTTTTTTGTGCTTTGTCTAGTTTGGCCGGCTGTCGCTGGTTTTTTGGGGCTTTTTTGCTGGTTTTCTCTAGTTGCTTTGCTAGTTTTTCCTATGTATGTTCCTTTTGGTTTCTTAATTCTTTTCTCTTGTAAGGATCTTTTGTAAAAGGGTTTCGAGGCCCCTTCAAAACCTATTTTTACCTTAATAAAAAATGACTCCTACTCTTATAAATAGTATTTTTTTTTAAATGTAAAAAATACCCTTTTATAGATCTATGAGTGAATTTTTCCAAAATATATATCTTTTAATATTTTAATTATTTTTTATATTTTATATTTATTTTTATTGAAAGTAGGTCATCAACACTAAAATATAAGGTCGATTATCTTGTCAAGGAAAAATACTAAAATTTATATAAAATTTTTGAAAAAAATATGACGCAGTAGATAAAAGAATCTATGTCAAGATGGTATAATTCTTTTCTAATTTGGATAAATAATTAAGAAAAAAGGTGGTGGGAATTGGAAAGAGTTATATTTATTGAAAAATATGTATTTATAAAAAATAGTAAAGAATATATTCATGCACTAAAATTTCAAGTTATCAATATACACAAAAAAATTGAAGAGAAAAAGGTAAAATTTACTAAATAAAGTGTGGTGGCTTGTGTAACTTCAATTTTAGCATTTTATCAACAACTAAATTATAGTGTTTACTTTATAAAAAACTAAATTCAAATAATTTTTTAAATTTTGTTAAAATTACAAACATAAAATACACAAAAGAATATAAATTTTATTAGTTTACATCATTTAAAAATTCAAGACATATATTTTACTTTCTATTGATTTCATTCAAAAAGTTGAAACGACATTAACCATTTCCTTTATAAAAGCGTGACACAACTTTGTACTTTAATATAATTGGATTCACTGGTTGGAATTGGTAATCCTCTTTCTGAGTTGAATTTGATTGATAATTGTAAAAAATAATGAATAATTGAAGTAAATCATCACAAACAGACTACTACAATATCCCACGGAGCCACAAACCGAGATCTAGACAAAAGAACATGTTTAGGACCTTCCTAGAAGTTCAACCTAATTTTTCAGGACCAAGTAGCACAGATCTACCCTAGTCCTTTGAATTTTCCATGGCCAAAAGCTAAACATGTTCGTCACTATTGACTCTTCCAAAATTCTTAAGTTCGGCTCCTGCACCTATTCTTTGTACACAGAAATATAGGAAATAGGTTGTAAATACAGGTTTGCCTTAGGTCAAACCTCGAGGTTGGAACTAACCATGGAATTGAATTGATAAATATAATGAAAGACTATAATAAAATACTTTCCTTCTGAGGGAAAGATTGGATCTAAAATGAAATTCGTGAAATAACAATGTATACGTTGATGAAATTTTATTTAACCTTCACACAAAGGCTTTAGGGTTTCATGTGGAATGTCTTCATAAAACATTGATCATGGATGCCATCCTCAATACTTGAACTTCACTTCACTTCTACTCCAATGCTTGATGAATGACTGATTGCTTTCTCACTTGAACTAAATTTCGCCGAATTGTACTTGAGATCACAAAAGATTGATTAGGTTTCATACGAGAGGGGTAGACCTCCTTTTAAACTTAATTGTCCATAAACAAATTAATTTTTTGGAGTAGGCCAAAACAGGGCCAAACTTCCTGCTCAAATGAAATGACCATTGTGGGGCCCAAGAATGGGTCCTAATTAGGAGGACCAAGGCACCCAACACCCTGGTCCTGAAAAATCGGGACTCGTGAGATGGGAGATATTAAAAATGAAAGTTTGATCGGGGGTGTGAGTACAATCAACATAGTCATCAAGCATCAAAAATCAGAATGCCAAAGTGAGGCCTAAGTGAGGATGAAATTATAAGTGAGTACAATTTATGATGCTACATTAAGAATTATTATTGGCCATACTTATAGTAGAAAAATCAATATTTTTGCAAGGTTGTAGAGTATGTCAGATGATAAAAGGAACATGTTAGAATACTAGGCTATATCATCCATTACCTATATTAGTATATTAGTATACATTTTGTTCTTGGTTTACCAAGGACTTTGTGAGTCCACGTGATTCCATTTTCATGGTAGTAGAAAAATGATCAAAGATGACACATTTTATTTCTTGTAAGAAGACTAATGATGTTGTTCATTTTCCAGATTTATTTTTTAGAGAGGTGGTGAGACTTGATGGTCTAGCAAAGAGGATAATTTAAGATCAAGATGCAAAGTTTGTTGGTTCTTTATGGAGGATATCGTGCAAGAAGTTGATTTGAAGTTCATTTATTCACACCATCCATAGATTGATGGAAAGATTGAAGTGGTGAATATGAGTTTAGGTAACCTACTACAATACTTAGTAGGAGATAAGACAAAGGGATGAGATTTGATTTTACCACAAGAATAATTTTCTTATAACAATTATGTCAATAGGAGTATTAGTAAATCACCATTCTAGATTGTATATGGAAGTAGTCCCATAAATGCTTCGGAGTTAAGGAAGATGGAAAAAAACCAGAAAAGAGTAGTGTGGTAGTTGAAGACCTTGTAGAGCACTTGAAGAATTTGCATGAAGAAATTATAATAGGAACATATAATTATTTGAAGATGAAGAAATTTGGGCCATGCAAAATCCTGAAGAAGCATGATTTAGGAAATTCTTATGAGGTAGAGTTACCAATTGTACTTAACATTTCACATGTATTTAGTAATATTTAAATTTGACAGAGTATCATGATTGAGGTATTGAAGATGAATCTACAAAAGCATAGTGGAATATTTTAGCAACTACTTTAGAAAAGGAGGAGATAGAAGATATCTTGGATAGTTGTGTGAGTAGAATCATAAGAAATAAGCTATATGAAGAATATTTGGTTAAATGGAAAGGAATGCCTGTTGAATATTCTTCATGGTTGTCCAAGGCAAACGTTGACCATCTTGGTTTTCCTCTAGGATCAGAGATGTGAATAGGTTACTTCTCAAATTACCCTAGGTGTCTGATGTAGGAGCATCCAATGGTGTTAGGGCAATCTTGCATCACACAAAAAATATTATGTTTTCCTTATGTTTTGTAGTTTTCTTTAGTTGTTTTGGAGCTCATGACGATATTCATGAGGTGTAGAGCAATCAGAAGCTTGAAATGGCCAAAAATATCCACTAGATATTTTTAGTAAGTCAGCCTATTTGAGTCCATGTAGACATAGAAAATGACCCCAATGAGTAAAATTGAAAAATAAAATGATTGGTGAAAGAATCACCTCAATATCTTGTACCGTTTGGAAGGTATTAAAGTTTTTATCATGAGAAATTTCTCTAATGAAGTTTCAAACTCAAAATTCAAGACCTTAGAAGCCTTGAAAAAGTTTGAAATTTGGAAACATATATCTTCAAATGTATTTAACATTGTAGATAATTTTGTAAGATTTATACTATTTTGTAATATAAAATCAAACACCCAAGTTAAAAGTTAAGACCCCCAAAATTTGTGCCACCAAAACTCAAGTTTTAATAAAAATTCCACCTTGGTGAGAAAATGAACCTTTGGACTATTGCGCACCAAAAAGAAGAAAAGTTACACTTTCTAGAATATTCTAAGGCAGTTATTGGTGCTAAATAAAGAGGTGAACAGGTGTTACGAAATATAGTTCTTGTAGTGCAAATTGTGGCTCTAGCTTGCATATTTATGTAATACGAAAGCCCATGTGGTTGTAGTGTAGTATGTTATTTTCTTAATGTTGTAATTTCATTTCCTTGAGATAATAGAAGGAACAAAAATATTTCTTCCATTTTCTATTTATTTTTCTATTTTTATTGTGTGTATGTTATTTTCTTAATGTTGTAATTTCATTTCCTTGAGATAATATAAGGAAAAAAATTATTTCTTGCATTTTCTATTTATTTTTCTTTTTTTTTTGTGTGTTTGGGTTTGTAAGGGGAGTGTCCTTCATCACAATACTTTTGTTCTAGATCTTTATTTTGCATAACTACTAGTAAATGATGATTTGAGTTCATTTGATAGCATTTAATAAATAATTTTTTTGATTTTGGTGGACCTTTTTTTATTTTTCTCTAATCTTGGCCTACATTTGAATGTTTCTATATTTCTCTATGAGGATTATGTATGTTCATGTTCTACTTTTTCTCTTCTATATAACTTGTACTTAATATTTTAATAAATTTGTAGGTGTCTTTGCACTTGTTATTGGGTTTGTTATTGAAATAACCTTAAAATATATATATTTTTTTATAAATAATTTTTATTCAATTATGAGAGCTAAATGGTGCAAACATTATTAGGTACTCAAATTATATTGTAAATAGAGACCAAGTAGTATACACATCCTTATGAAGGATATTAATTATGATGAACTTAATATGAATCATTAACATGTCCACTTATCTTCTTGATGTATATGATAAATAATATTATTCTCACTTTGATTGAAACTCAATTTAATATAGAATTTATGATTTGCATCAATAAGTATATTAAAGATTTAACACACTAACCCCTAAATACTAGTAAATTAATATAGAGGAGATTCTAAAATAATAACATTTCTTAGAGCTAAATTTAAAAATTATAAAATACAAAGAACTTGAAACCATCAAAAATGGAATTAAATTACTCCTAGTCTATAAAATTCATTGCTAAACTCAATAAATGATTGATGTTGCTTCGCCTTCAAAATCTGGATGCAATATTCAAAAAACATAACACTAATAATATGATGAGTAAATGTGTTGGAAAAATGGACTTGATTGATTATTTAAAAGGTGAAGAGAATGGTTGAATTTATAGTCTTAGGAAATTAACTAGAAAATTGGTGGAGTCAACTCAACTAGAAATTAGAAATTTTCTAATTTGAGATTAAGAAAGGATAATAATAGATTATTCATTTGAGTGATGGATAAATGTGCATAATTAATTTCCCTTTGGAGATTGAGTTAACTAATGAGAAGAAAAGAAATTTCTAAAATGGAGATTAATTTGACTAGTGGATGAAAATTGAATTTCCTAATAAAGACTAAAGAGACAAAAATAGAAATTGAGAGTGGATAGTTAGTTCACATTTGATTAAATAGTTAAATACTATTTAATTAAATAGATCAAGTGAGTAAATAAATAATAAATCTATGAATGAAGATCATAAATAATAATTTATTAATATTAATTAGAAAGAATTAAATGATTATTCTTAGTGTCTACATCTTACCCCTCTGTCAAGAAATGTTCAAAGTAACATTGTTTCAAAGAAAATAAAAAAGGAGTCAAAAAGAAAAAAATTAGAGAAGATGAAGATGAATAAACGCTTCAGTCAAGTAAGAAATGGAAAATTAGAAAAGATGTGATGATTGATGCCCCCTCAAAAGATTATTTGTGCATAAAATACATGGGTGATCTCTCTAAAGAAGAGAAGATGGAGAAAGAAATGTTAGACAAAAGATGAAAAATTATAAAATTATAAAAAAGAAAAGAATATAGTAAATAAAAAAGCCATCTAGTGAAAACCAATTCTAGTGGGCCTTGAGGTAGTCATCGTGATGAAAAACTAGTAAATAAGCATCATGTTTGATATTCAAAAAATTTAAAAATACAAAAAAATAGTAAACGAAAAAAACATCCTCTAGCAAAAACTATCTTTGGTGGTGCCTTTGGTAAGTACCATGGTGAAAACCTACTCATAGGTTTCATGTGTAATAAAGTATAGTTCGCCATATTGTAGGTTCTCATCCACTTCCCCACTATACGCCCATGTCATTTAGTCAAGCCTCACATCCATCCCATTTTGCACCTTGTTATATAGTGAGGGCATCTGACTACATCCTATTTTGTAAATCAAACTTGGTATTTATCTTCTCACTCAGTGATGTGGACATCTTTCATAGTTAATAAGTTGCATGCATTTTACATGCATCCATCAATAAAATACAAGAAAACATTTAAATATAGATATGTGCTTCAAACCATCAAATTTCACATCTAAAACATGCACTTCCAACACAAAACCATAGAAAATTGACATAAACCTAGATAACACAGAGTAAAACCAATCATTTTCCATTGTGAACATTTCCTTTTAGTCAATAATTTTTCTTATACATGAAGTTGCCTTCCCTAAACGATATGTTTTTCTTATATGGGATGTTTATTTCTCAAAACCAAACATGGTCCATCTTTTAGTCATATCCACACCTTGGTATAACATAGTAATGTTGTGTGTTGCTTGACAACTTCGCTTGTCTTTTCCTTTAGTTTATCTTTTTTGTCTTTTGATATTTATTTTTTCTTATCTTTTGACCCATATTGTGCCTACTCAAGGTCACCAAAATCATTTTATATCATGGAGTACTTCGAATGGTATACATTAGGGAAATGCAGTTTTTTTGTTGTTCCAAATTTGATGGTTGTCTCATCACAAACCCACCAAGAGCGTCATATTCCTTGCGAATGTTGGGACATCCTATTTTCTATTGTTTTCTTGCAAGTTATTCTAAATGTATTAGATACATTGTAACATTGGTCTTCTAACCGCACTACAAGATATCCATTGCTATATTGAATAAAGGTTGCTAATGTAAATGTTGGCATGACACATCCTCATCTTGTCATTTATTCCATAGTCATATTTATTGCATATCTTTTTCTTTATTTTTTGGATTTTTTGCAATTGGGATATTCATCAAATTAAGCATGGAAGTGTTAAAGTTACACACTAATAATTATATTTTTTAATATCTTGAGCTCTAATCTCTTGAATATAATAACAAAGGCAAACTTTGTATGACTTAAAGTAATTAATGGAGATTAGGCACCATTGATCTAGATACTCTAACTTAAGTAAATATGTTATAACTATTATGATGGCTAAGATAATACCACTAATATTTGCACCATTGACAATGTTTTGCACATATCTCACTAAAATGGAAGCCTCTTTTGAATTAAGGTATCTTAGTAAAGGAACTCTAAAGCTCCTTTGATACGATGGTTTGCCAAGTATGAGAGATGAAAATGTTGGATAAAATACTTGTAGTGTATGTGAGATAAGTTGGGTAATAAGGCATAATGATAAATGTATTTATGAATGTCATGATATATTGGATCGTTTGGACCAACAAACTTATGAGAAAATTCTAATTCTAGGGCATCAAAGGTGGAGACCAAAATATTCTTGACACAAAACTGACATTGATGGTTATAATGTGGCATACCTAGAAGCAGCTCTAGTAAATCTATGATATGTGCTCCTTTATTATTTTCATTGGATACATGTTCTTCTATTGACATACTGATTTTAATATGATTTTTTTTTTATATTAATATTTGTATCCAAATTGATCTTTTAGACTCCTTTTCAACCTAACTATTGATTGACTGTGTCACTTCGAAAATTTTGAGAGAAGGTCAAGTTGGTTGTCTAGTGACTAGAGGATTTGAGTTTTTCATTTTTTGAATTTTTCATTTTTTGAATTTTTAAGATCAAGAAATTCGACACATTCACTAAAATAAATTGTTGAATCTAATTGTATGTCAAGACCTGTTATATGGTCATTGATTGGAATACCATCATGATGTCCCATGAACTGAACTATAAATTGATCATTTTCTAATATTTCCCAACACATAGGATCTTGTTGGTCCTAAGAAATGAGGTTTGGAAGATCCAATGCAAGATTAATGAAAGGTGCAATGGTTGGTTCAATAGTAGAAATGTATAGTTCATTAAACAGGGTGGCTAAGTCAACAAAGGAGTCTTCAAAGTATTGTCCTCTGACACAATTATCATTAGAAAAATATTCAACCATAATGTCAAAGATACTATTGGTATCATAGGATTCTTCCACTAGAGGAAAATATCCTAAACAAAATCTATGATAGTTGACCTTAACAATGATTGGTTCAAGAGGAAATTGTTTGTGTAGTCCTAATCCTTTTCCTTTATATCTCATATTCTTACACATTTTGAGTGGCACATGATATGTCTTTTTAATAAAACATGATGTGAATTTCTCATCTTTGTATAACCAAAAATCTATGTCATTATCTATGATTTCATCTTCAAGGAATCAATTTTGTAAAAAAAATTATGCCACATTGATTGACTTTGGGATCTCTCTTTTATTTATTTTTTTATTGTTTACCATTATAATTTGATGATATATATATCTAACCATCATGAGAATAATTTTTTATCTCATACTTCTAACAATATTCTATGATCTTGAACTTGATTAGGGAATCTAGTTTAGTAGATGATGTTGATGTTAAAATAGTAGGATCAACATATAAGGAAGAAGGAAATGATGATGGAGGAATATAAATACACACACTAGGACAATGATGTGACATGGTAAGATATACTTTCCAATTATCTAAAATAGTAAAAGGGATTAGAATATGCTAGGAGTGACTTCTACATCATAATGTTGAAATTTGAGATATTGATGGTAGGTAGAGGGGGCTACCTACATGGAATGGATCCATGGGAAACCAAGGAGGATATTAGATGAAAAATTAGGTCAAGGACGTGAATCATGATGTCTTGTATAACTAGACCAACTTAGAGGGGAATCCAAACTATACCTTCATTTTCTCTTTTTGCTTCATTGCATTGCTCTAATGATTATCTTATTTTTTACTTCTATTATATAATCTAAATATCCTAATTATTTTACAATCTTGTATATACATAGATTTAAAGTAGACCTAATTCTTATAAGGACTCATTCTACCTTACATTTGTTGGCAATCGTCTTTATATAAATTTTTTTGTTATTAGATGACTCTATAAATGGCGTGTCATTTGGAGTAAAAGAAAGGTGATATGAGGAAGATAAACATCCTTTAAGAGCTTAAAATTGGTTAGGATGCATATTACTAGGAACACGTGACTCTCTCAAAGCTTAATCCAATATGTCCCTAAAAAGAGGGGATGGTCTAAGGAGCCCCAAGATAGAAATATCTATTGGAGTCTTCCTAAGATTCTCAAGTAAATCATATTGTGTATCTTGTTGAGAGGAAAAGAGTGTCCCTCCGATGGTAACTTGACCATGCCTAGTGGTGACAACATAATTAGAACCATTAATGGTGATAATATTGATCTATGGATTAACTTTTTCAATATGATCAATAATTGAGTCATATGAGGAGGGTGTAGCATGTAAATGGTTTGTCTAAATACCTTGGTTTTGACCTTTATTATATATTAAGAGCTGATTTTGGTCATATTTAGGGAATGAGTCCTAATAGATACCTAATTACTCATTAGATGACAAGGATGATTGACCTTCCACTATAAGTTTTTCATGATCTATAAGATATTGAACATAATTTTTTAGTTGCATACTCTTTAAGAGGGTATGAGCTTTAACCTGATGGCATTCATTATCACTATACATTATTGGTTTTCGTTTACTTTTTTCAAAAGGTTGAGTATATGGGTATCTAATTATGTTTTTTTTAATGATTTTATTGAACATAATTTCTATTGATTCTTTTAAAGGAGCGTATTTAAATATTTGATTTATAGGGGTCTTGATGGTCCTTGTTGTATGGTGATAGGATTTTGGTGGACATTTTGGATGTTGGGGTTGGTTTATTTTGGCACTATTGGTGCAACTTGGACAAGATTAGTGTTAATGATCCCATCAATTACATCATTTATGTTTGGACGAAAATCCTTAATTGTCATTAGTATATGTTGAATTGTCTTTGTCCTTATTATTTATTTTGACTAATCGATTAACAATAAGATTTTTCTCTATAGTAACTCCCTTTTCAAAAATCTCATTGAAATTTTTGACACAATGGACTTTTAAACGAAAGGCCATTTTTGGAATAAGTTTTTGTGCCAAAGATATTAAAATTTTGTTTTTCTATTAAAGCCCATGGGAAGTGAATAGCTATATTTTCCCATCTTTGGAGGTAGGAAGCAAATATATGACCCTTTATTTGTTTAGCGTTGTAGAGGTCAAGCATTGAATGTTCATTTTCTATGTTAGAGGAGAAATGGTTGACAAATTTTTTGAGCTAGTTGTGAAAAGGTGGTAATGGACCCATGAGGTAGGTGCATAAACCACTTCAAAGCTTTTCCTCCTAGAATTTTTGGAAATAGTATCATAAGATATTGTAAGGTAGTAGGGGAAATAGGATTCACAAGTCTATCCATGCAAATAAGGAATCTATTTCATTACTCCACTAGGCTCAAGATGATTTAAGCACAAAGTAGATGCAATGATCCTTCGATGTGGGGGAATATGACTATGAAAATAATGTAGGAAGTAGGTCCAAGTATCTTTAAATGATAGTTTTTCAGCAATGCACAGGAATATTGGTAACTGACAGACAGATTCCAGAAAAAGAACTAGTAGAAAAAGTTGTAGTTGAATTGCAAACTAAATTTTATGCAAAATTGGAGAGACTAGGGTGCCCAACTTGACTTGGTCCTAGGACTAAGCTGCTCTACTCGAACCGCTCTTGGTAGTTTCAGCTCTGGTGAATTACACACTATAGATCTCCTCTTGCTCATTTTGTACCTATTTTCATGAGTCCACCACATGTTCCTACACAGAGAAAATAGGGAAAATGTTGAGTAGAAAGGGGTTTTCCTGAGTCAAACCTCAATTTTAGGAATTAACCTTGAAATTGAATTGAATTTAACTTGAATTGACAATGTGTTGTTAGATAGCAGAGGTTGGAACTAAAAATAGAATTCTTATGCCTTCATAAACCTTCTTGATGTCAAAATGCTCATGAAGATGCTTGATGTTGACTTGAATGTAGTTGAATTTAGGAAGAGAAGATCATGGGTACCAGATCATAAATGCATAGATCTATAAATTACTCCTAATAGTCAATGCCTTGATGCTTTATCTCTTGCTCTTGAGGACTTGAGGTGTGAAATTGTCATCATTTATTTTCACTTATCCTCTTACCTTCTCTCTCTACCCAAAATGAGGGAGGATACCTTGCTTATATACCTCTCCCAAGCATTTTGGGGTGCAAAAGTTAGAGCAACACAGGTAAAGAATTATAGCTAAACCAAGATGACCATTAAGTGGTTTAAATTTGGGCCCAAACATTGGGGATAAATGTGCCCTGACTGGCCTGCACCTAAGAGTGGGTTGCCCTAGGTGGCCTACTCCCTCCAATGTGGCCTTAAATTGGGCCTTGAGGTCCAAACTAGGAAGGAGAAATGAGAATGAAATGTTAAATAGGGTTGAATCAAGTATGTCGAGCACGGAAGGCCATGAATGCTAAATAGGGCCTAGATAAGTGAGAAATTACATAGGGATGCAATTTACGATGCTACAGATTTAAATTATTATAAGCTACTTCTTGAAATGACATGTAAAACTATTTAACATGTTCGTGGTCTTCTCTCCCTTTATATTTGTCTACTTTAGGGAGTTCAAAACTTTAAAGGAAAGGGATTAATGTAATCAATTTATCATAGGGTTAGGGATATAGTTCTATGAATTTGTATATTTAATTTTTTTGCAAGGTACCTAATTGCATCCCCTTAAACACGTTCATGTCTTGCCACTCTTGGGAAAAAGTATTTCCAAGGTTTGGACTTGGCACATGTAGTGGTAATTGTTGGTTATATGAAAGTTGTTGGTATTTTAATAGGTTGTTGTTGATATGTGGGTTTGGGTGTGTTTAAGTATAGTTGATATGTTATAGGTTGAATATTTTGTAGTTTTTGTTAGATAATTTGTTGTTGTGGGATAAATAGTGATGTGTTTGTGGGTTGTATGTATTATTGTGACAAGGAATTTTGGTAGCTAGGTTGAGATGTAGGAATTGGAAGGTTAGATGTGATGGGTTGATGTGCTAAACTGTAAGCTGAAATCAGAGCTAAGTGGGTAGATGATGCTTAAGGTAAAGACAAAGGTGGTAACAGTTGAATTAAGTGTATCATGGGAGGGAATGTGGTTAGAGTTTGATGGATATTTTTACTAAACAAGTTAGGTTGAATCCTAAGAGGATTGAGGTCAAGAAATATGTTTAGTTATAGGGTAGGTGAATTTATGTTCCTATTAGTAGGATTAGATGGTGTAGAAATAGACAAAGTAGAAAATGCTTCATCTAGTGGGGGATAGGTTTTAAGGGGGTTGGTGATGTTAGACACAATGTACCACTGAGAGGGGGGTGAATCAGTGGTTCTCAACTTTTCCCTTTAACAACCCAGATGTGAATACCGGTTATGGGATCTAATACACTACAGACTTACCGATTAGTAGAGAGAGCAACACAAATGCAAACACACATAGATGGCATCACATAAAACCAGTATGTACGAGGAAAACCCAAGATGGGAAAAACCTCAGTGAGCAATGTTGTTGGAGTTTACTGCTCCAATCCAGCCTCATAATGAAAACTATGTTACAATGTTTAGGGCACCAACCCAAGGAGAACCAACCCCTAATTTAGGGTACCAATCCAAGGAGCACCAACCCAAGGAGAACCAACCCCTAACTTTTTTATGGGCTACAACCCAAAGGAGATACAACCCTTGCACAAAGCTACAACTTAGTATTCACAATAAAAGCATTAATTACAAAAGTAGTTGTCTTGCTACAACTGAATCTTGTAACCATTTCTTATACCTTACTCTGTCGATGAGATACCTTCTCTGCTACACCGACTCACTCTTTTGTTGCTCTCATCTACTTCTTTGCTTGCCGATAAACTCTATTGGTTCACCTCTCTTTAGTTCTCCTCTTACTGAATCTCCTACTCACTGCTCTGCTCATCACCGGTACTATACTCTGTCGGTTCTATGTTTGCCTACTCTGCAGCTTCCTTCACCTCTGCTCTGCCGGTATGGACACTACCAGTTCTACTCTTCTACCGGTTGAACACTTCAACCAAGTTCACCCTCACTCTTACTCTCTTTTCAGATACTCATTGAGCACTTGGCTGATTTTCTCTCACATGAAGAAGTAATACACTTCACAGCAACACCATCTTCTTCCCTTCAGCAGCACTTTAATTATGTCTTTGGCCTACATATTTATAGCCTATTTTTTTCTCCAAAAGCCTATTCAAAATCTAGGCGGGTAAGGTTTCCTCATCATCCTCGAGGCAAACCAAATCCAATCAGATCTTACCCGATCTGATCTCCCAGATAGCTAACTGTACAACTCCTCCAGTAACGCTCCTTCTTGATCACACCTTCTATCTTTGGCAATATGCTTCTAGTTTGTCGGCACATCTCAGTCAATCGCCATAAATGGCTCAGTTATTTCCTTCGCCAACTTCTATGTGCACAATCAATCTGTCCTGGATCTCGAGCCGCACACCTCTACAACTCTACCTCGAGCTTCACAGTCACCATTAATGTTGGACCAATCACAACTACCTCTTTGACACCAAACATCATTGTCCTCTGCACATTAGCCATCTCAGCACCACGTGGCATCAAAGTCGGTATCCTCCTCATCACACTACTCTGTTGGTTTAGCTTGGTCATCGACCACACACATAACCAATACACCCATACCGGTTCACCAACTCTACCGACACTAACCACCTTGTCGGTTATCCTTCCTGCCATGACCTTTTATAATCTATCGGTGTCGCACACTCTATCGGTTATCTCCTCATGTCTACTTTGTGCTAAACTATTGGTGGAACACTCAAACGAGTCTTCAGACATGTCAATCCAAAACATGCACATTCTCATCATGTAGGAGTCTTCTACACCTACACCTTGTCCATATTACTGGTGGGCTTTCATACTGGTAACCACTCTTGATGACACCATGTCATCAACCTTCAACGAACTCCATCATTATCAGGTGAGAACCTTATCTTCCTTGTCTCTTCTCTGATGTTTCATTGGTTGACATAACATGTCAACTATCACCAATGTAGATTCTGGTAAATGTGTCTGTTCGTGGGCAACATACTTTCCTTCTTGCCGGTGAGACACATTGATGACACCAAGTCATCACACTCCAACTGTTCTGCATCAACCTTCCTTTAGTATCCCATGTATATTCCTGCAAACTCACCAGCATTCTTCTCCATCAAACCAGTTCTCCTCTCATCTAGTTTGTCAAGATGACAAACACACCATCTCAACTCCTCATTCTTCCACTTGTACAACCGGTCTCTACATTCAATCACCTTCCTATCTCAGGGAATCATTTTTCTAGTACAAGTGTGACATTACTGAGGGGAGGATACATCATCCACATGACATATATCATCCTACACACAGAGGGGACATACTTTGTCAACCTATCACTTAGCTTAGGAATGCTTCTTCATCCGATGGGAGACCTGCTAGTCATTTTTACACTAGCAAATTGGTGGTCTGCTCATACTTCCACTTCTTCTCCAGTGTTGATGTGAACCAAACAGTATTCTGTCACTTCAGCATAACCAAAGCTCATCATGTAATCTTTTCATCCCAGTTGTATGCAACACCATATCAACAACTCTTTCTTAGAGTGGTCACATTATTACACATCAATCATACTGATACATGTCAGTTCTTCCTTTTGCATGAAGATGGTCACCTGGTTGTCACCAATGACAACACATCAACTCTTCTCCCTTACCAGTCCATCTTCTATTCTAATTGATATTAACTCTAATGCCAACAAACTTTTGTTCACTAATTGACATCAATGTCAGAGATACCGGTAACATCCTATACCGGTTGACATCAATGACAACACAATGCCAATAGGTGATAACTTGTTTCAATTTTTCATGTGATTGGTTTTGGAATTTAATGTATAAGACATTCTAGCATGATATAACTTCATATTTTAGAATTTTCATAACAATATTGGCATCTATAAGACATGATAAACACAATAGATTTAATTTTCAAGAATGATAATATATTTAAAACATCTATATACAATAATAACATGAAAAGGATAAGCATCTTACACAAACATATAAACATGCATGCTCATCCACATCATCGAGAATTACAAATCACAAGGCTACATAAGCGGACATGTCACTTCAGACAAGTGCCCACTTCTGGTCAAGAGTGCATCCAATATCCAACGTCTAAAGTCCAAAATTCAAAATCCATAAATCTCACTCAGTGGCTTGATGGTGTTAGGCCACACACACATATAGTGAAACTTCCCATACAAGACCATAGTGCCTATCCCTTGTTTTTTTAAGGTGGTTAGCCTCCAAGAGATAGTCACCACACTTAGGTGGGTAGTGGATCCTAGCTGCACAACAACCTCACATACCCCTATCCTCAAGGTTCTCTAAATTTTCTTCCTTGTATACACTCAACCAAGTCCGCCTCATGCGTCCTTGGAGAGGAATTCACATTACAACACCATACCAAAATTTGAATACGATAAAGATAAACAAGTTTAGCCACCAAAGTTAACAAATAAGAGAGAGAGAGAGAGAGAGAGAGAGAGAGAGAGAGAGAGATAAGGAAATAAATTAACAATTCCAACAATAAGATAATAAAATCCCATGAATTAACAACACTAAATCAAATATAAGCACAAAACTATGTGCAAAGATTCATAAATTATGGGTAAACAAAATAAACAAAGTTGGTGATCCAAGCAAACAAAATAAAATAAATCAACATCAATTACACATTACATCACTATGTGACTAAAATTAGCCACCAAATGAGGAAGGAGGGAACAACGTCTCAAAATCGCTCTCCAAGGAGAAGGAATATACCACATAAATATACACATGAATCCTCAAAACTAGAGATCTGCTCACACAAAATGAGATCCAACATAATGGGAAGTAGTGAGTACTTTCTCGATATGAGGAAGCTAAGGTTTCTTCGCACCGCCATTACTCGTACGTTATTCCCCTGCAACCCAAGGAGCTTGCTACCGCTACTATCCCTTCACAAGGTGATTTAATAACAAACCATGGGTTGATACTCAAAAGGGTAACAACCAAGAAAACAACACATAGACGGTATGGTATTCCCATGCCCATAAATAAAAAAATATCCTCCGTAGATGATTACATACTTTACCATCCCATGGTACACAAAGCAAGTATTGGTAGTTCACTACACCCAACAAATGCACCTAGTACTGAATGTTTACATTTACAGGGAGTACTCCACCAACAACAATATCATTACTTAGAGAGATAAATTTCATTAATTTTCACATGAATAAACAACATTAGTATCACCTTTCCAATTACAAATACTCCTAAGAACCAAAATAATTTTCTTTCCGGATAACTTTTATAACAATTCATTCTTTACATTTATGAAATTGAGCACCCAAGCCATACTTGTTAACAACTTCATTTTGATATTCATGAGTTATCACATCATTTCATAATAATAACATACAAGATAACATATCCATGTCACATTTTATCTCTTTTCCAATACAACACATTAACATTCAACAACGTCATAAATTCAGCAACTTATAAGGAAATTCATCATTTACTCACATGTTGTCCATTATCCATTTTACTAAATTTCATTAACTAAGAACACCTTTCCAAGGTCCAATTACGAGAAGGTAATAAATTCATTGCCTACTCATTTCCTTGATCAAACACAACATCTATATTTCATCAAAATCGTGTAGATTTCTTATAATGTTAAAGGCATTCATCTTTCCAAATTATACAAAAACATGAAGGGATGGTTTCCACTACATATGCACAACTTTATCATGAAAAGTATCTTCTTTACTCTATATTCAACATTTATTCTATACATGACTTACTAATCCAGTCATTCAAAAGATTTTCTAACATTATCATGCAAAAATAAATTACTCTAATTTACTCATTTTATAGGGTCACCAATGCAATAGGGGACTTAGGTCCTCAACCAAAAACTTTCTTAAATATCACATTCCTTTTTTACACTCTAGATCACATTCATAAGCTCTCAAAGATCCTAATAGATACTAACCACATCACCAAGTGACATCCTTATTAATTCATATATTCAGATAGAGAGAACAAGGAGGGAGAGAGAGAGAGAGAGAGAGAGTTGGGAATCAAGCAATATACATACATACATACATATATATCAAATCAACTTGATCCTATACTCATCATGGTATATGCCAAGTAGAATTCATACATATTCTTAAGCAAGCAAGCACTTCATTTCATTAATCATAGAGAAATAATTCATCATTTCAACATAGAAAAGCTAAGAAGCATGATCATATGACAATATTTCATCTTACACAGACATGACATCATCAATTAAGGGTTTACATACACTTTCATTCCAATCCATAAACACGATCATCCATATATCTAATACTATCTTTTGCATCCAATAAAACACTAGAAGTCACAAGGGCAACTCAAGGCCACATAAAAACAAATCAACTATTACTTATATTAAGATCATACACAAGAGACAAATACATACAATGTCAATAATTAACTACAATACAAAAAGAGATAGCACCAACAGACACAACCAAACTAACTACAGGGTCTTTGTGACCTTCCCCCTGAGAAAGCATCCAAGAGAACAAGAACGAAGATAAATGGCACTAGGACTAACTTGCAACAACAACACAACATACAAATCTAGGGGCACTAACATTAACCAGAGATCCCAACATTTGAAACGTGTGCTCTAATACAAGTTGTAATGCCCCACTAAGGAACCCCAGAGGACAATAACTAACTAACCACAATCTCATCATGGAATTAACAACAAATTTACAAGCATAAGATAAACGTTCACATAAACTAAGTCATCTTGCATGTTCCCTAACATCACCACTAATGAAATGCTCCTAAACAAGATCTAAGAATCTTAAACCATAATGAACTAATAATATTACATAATATAAGAACATTCACATCTATCACTAGGTTCATTTTAAAACACCAAATGAAGTGTTCCTATGATAACCTTTCAGTATAAGATATGATAAAACATCCATCCACATAAGAGTAGCCGGTACCAACTCCAAACCACTTCAACACTACTCTAAGATTAAAATGCTTTTGATTAATTGCATTACATCAATCTCCTTGAGGAGTGTCCAAATAATAATAAGAATGCTACATTTATAATTATCCTAATAAAACATATCATCTACTAACACAGTAATTGATAAATCTATATCAAGAATAAGGAAATATTGGAAAGTAGATGACAAGATCCATCCAAATCACATGAACAAGTCCACCGGTCCCTAATGCAAGTTGACAAGAACCACCTGACTATGTGAAACCCTTAGGTCCACCCCACTGTGCTCAGGAGATAGACACAAGGCCCCACACACACAAACAAACTAGGCCAACAACAGCAACATCCAAAGGAAACGGGATATATACATGAACAAATAAGATACACCACAAGGTTCCACCAAGTTCTTCTATACAAAACCACCTAGGATAATGTTCTATCCAAGAAAACATAAGCATCCATAGCATAGATAACTCATAAGAATAATAAATGAATCCATAATCGAGAATCAAAATCATAAATCATACGTAGGGCCTCTCTAGGCCTTATCCATCAAGATAAATCAATGAATCCACTTCAAAAAGCAATAACCACTGGATTTATTTATATTCAAGCATAGAGAAATAAACTTATACATGAATCAATCAAATTCAAGCCATACAGACCCCAAAATACATAATCAACATAGAACAATTCCATCCCAAGCCTCTGAAACTCAACCGGGAACCCTACCGACCCAAACTAGGCCAAACAAGACCAAAACCTAGAACCTATTCATATGAAACTTCTTGTTGCACATATGAAAATTATTGTTGCATTTTTTTACGTTTGTTACTATTCATTTGCACCAGCAATTGTGCAGTTGCATAGGGCAAACTCGAGTCTCAAAATTGGGCACTAATTAGGCCTTGGAAGAAAAATCAAGTGAAGACCCATTTGAGGGGTGTCTATTTTACTTCTATAAATCCTTTCCTCTTGATCCAAAGACTAAAATATAAATTTCAATACATTAAACCCTAAAAACAACCACTTAAAAACTCCATTTGAAGAGGGCATACCAACTCAAAACATCATATACATAACTATAATTCAAAATATCATTTAGAAATAATTGAAAGACATTAAAATAAATCAATTTACCTTTTCAAAACCAAAGACACAATATTCATTCACAAGAGGATTATAAACCTAAAGAACAATCCATGAAAAGACAAGAAAAGAGAGAGCATTTCTATGCCAAGTTTAAGCATACATGACCAGAATTTAAAATAATTTTAGATGATATTCAAAGACACTTAAATACAACACTTTTCCATTTCCAAATTAAAGAGATAAAGTATCATTTGAAGAGGGATTCCAAACTCTACCTTGAGTTGTGTGAAGATAAGAAAATGAAAAAGGAAGAAGGAAGAAGAATCCATGAATCAACTCCCATGGTCAGCAGAGAGAATCCAACCAGCAAACAAGCAAATAAGAGAAAAAAAAATTCCAGCCAATCCTTCAATCAATAATCCAAATAAATCTCCAAGGGAACCCCTCTCAAAATTTGCACAAGAACCAATGAAAATTTCTCACAAACCCTCTGAATCACAACCCCCAATTCAAACTCTCCAAATTTCTCTCAAAAACTCTAGCAATTCTCTAGCCATCCTCCCAAAATAAAAAATAATGAAAGATAATAATAAAATCATTCCCAAAAACCTCTATGGGAAAGTCACAACCACCTCTCCACAAAACTATACAAAAACAATAATTAAACTCATAAATGAGCAACCAACTCCCCATTAATCAAAATAAATATATAATTATCATTCAACCCCACTCAAAACGTAATTTACACAATTAAAAATATATATTATATAGTATACCACCACCACATTGAATTCACACATATAATATGCTCATAAATAATAAAATAAAACCAAATACTATAATGCTAATATGGCAATTTACATCACATAAAATAATATTAATAATATTAACAATAATAACCATAATTAGAATAATTAGGAGGGAAGAATACACAATCCAAAATATTATTAACACATGATCTGGTAAAAAAAATAATTATGTTGAGAGGCATCTACAATGATATATAAATATCCGTAAACAAAAAATTTGTTTTGAATAAATTTGACGTGTAGATGACGGGTAAATGCATGCATGTTTCAGTTTCTCTATAAGTATTATTTTATTACTCTAAAAAAAATAGAATAATTGCCACTTGTCTCTAATTATATGAGATTGTTACATCTTTAAGTATATGAAATCGTTACATCTTTAATGAGAGTGAAAGAGTGTAGCATTATTCAGCTCCATGTCCTTCCTGACAAGTAATAAACATCCAAGACAATTATGTGATATCTCTCAGCATTATTTTACATATATATTTTTTAGAATATAAGTATACTAGTACATATATGTACACACATAGCCAAGATCAAGCTTCATGCCACACAACCAAAACTAACAATCGACTTAAGGATACATCATTACCTTTATGATTATCCGAATAGGTGAACACAAGACCAAGGTTATTGCCCTACGTAAAGACAATTGGCTAGGGATAAGTCAACTTGGGCCTTAATATTATCTCTATTACCACCATCGAGGATTGTTTTAGGAACACTCAGACCTGTGTAGTCAGGTGGAGTCAATGCTTGATACTTGCATCAAAACAAAGCACAAATCACCTTGTTATCTCCATTTTTCAGCTATGGTACAAACATGGGACAAGCCCTACAAATTTGTAGTCCATGTGATTTAAGCATGGAAATCAAGACAAATTTACACTATCCTTTGTCTACTTTTCATCTTCATGAAAATTGCTTGATTTGAGTCAATTTAGAAAATTGACTAAGTTTCCTTTATAGTACTTAGTTATTATTTCTATGCATTTTGGGGGTTTAACCCAAATTGCTTTCCTCTAAGATGCATTTCGGGATTACAAACCCAAAATACACATCTTAAGTGTGTTTCAGGTTTGTAATCTCGAAATGCACATTAATGAGGCATGATTTGCATTTATTGATGAGTGTTCTATTTTTATTTGGATTCTTTTTCTTCGATTTTTTATTTTTTATTTTTGTTCCTTTTCATTTGTGTCTCTTCATCAAAGTTCATTAAGCTCCCCACAATTTGCAGCAAGATAACAAATCTTGTGATCGAACCAAGTTCTGCCTTTTCCTTCTGGGTAAGTTTTCATTTCTTCCTTTCTTTTATTTATTTTGTTTGTTTGTATTTCATAATGGCATTTATTTTTTACTACAGGAAAAACAGGTTTTGAAGGGATCCTGAAACCCTTTACAAAATATCCTTAAGAGATAAAAGCATTAAGCAACAAGAAAAGACAAACTGCTAAAAAACCAGCACAGTCATGGGCATAAATCAACAAAAAAGCCCAACAAAACCAACCAAGTCCAACTAAAACATAAACGAGAAGAAAACAAATTACTTCATGTTTTTCAGGGCATTAGCCAAATTTCTGCTAATCCCTTGCAAATCTTTGATATTATCCCTAAGCTTAGGGATTTCCTTGGATGAGGTCGCAACTGGTTTTTTCATGCTTTCCCTTATTCTTTTCGCCGCACCACCAAGAGCACTTTCCACTGTTCCTGCCTCAATAGCATCCTCATCAATATCAAGATCCACAACAGGTTTGGGGGTGCTAAAACCATCAAGGAACTTGGAAATATCCTTTAAATTCTTAGTGATAGAGGTAAGGATATCCAGAATCATCATCAAAAAGTTTTTCATATCTATTTTTCCTTCCTCAAGATTAGCAATCTGAGCTTCCTACTTCTCCAATTTTTCCTCCATTCCTTTTTTCCACTAATCTTGGTTTATTTCGGCTTTCTTCCCTTTTTCTTCCTGTTGTTTGTCAATTTTTTCCAGTTTCTTGATTCCTTCATAAACCCACTTGTCAAAACCCATGCGAGCCTCAGACTAGTTTTTAAGTTTGTCCAGAATAACCCCCTCTCCATCTTTATCCTAGCACTTGGTCGAATTCTCCTTGTCCTTCTCTTGCTATGTTTCCTTGTCCTTTTCCTACTCAATTTCCATTTCCTTTTCCTCATTAACCTTGTCCTTCTCTTCCAGAGGCTGGCTGTTACCAATTCATACTATGGGTCGGACTATTTTCATCAGAAACTTCCTCAGCTCCTCCTTCCTCTTCTCCCACTTCCTCATCCTTCCAGCTCTCCTCTTCTTCAAACTCATCGATCTCCATCTCACTTCCATCTTTACCAATGCCCTCTGAATCAATCTATGTGTTCTTCTGATTACCCTTCTCCTCTTGAATTTTTTCCAAAGTAGCTTTTTTACCTTTTTTTCTCTGTGTACCCTCTTCCTTGCTAGGCCCGCCTTCCTCCATCTTCCTCTCATCTTTCCCCGGAGATGTCGACAATCTCTTGTTTTCCTGGATATCCAGGATCTTGCAATACTCATAAATGAGCAAAATAATGGCATTTGTTAAACCATAGTTTGAACTTGTTTTATTTTAGGGTTTCTGATTTATGAGTTTCAATTTAATCTTTTAAAATGTATCTTTTAAATCGATCTCATTCGAGTTTCAAAGTCTAAATAACATCAACATTGTTACTATCATGGATTAACACTGGTGTCATTCAGACTTTGAAGCCCAAATGACATCATTATCTTTTTTTGCATATCTTTGTTACATCCTTTACTTAACACATTTCGGTGTCATTTGAAGTTTCAACCTCAAATGACACTATAGCTTACCACACCTTTTGTTTTAGTGTATTTCAGGGCCATGACTCTGAATGACATCGAAAACAAAAATTGTGGTGTCGTTCAAAGTCATGACCCCGAACAACATTGTTGTAACTACATCATATCATACTTTATCCTAAGTGTAGTTTGGAGTTTCAAGTTTGAGCTACACCATTTAGTCATACCGAATAGTGTATTTTGGATTTTTAACCCTAAACCACACAACCACACCAAAGTGCAAGGTGTAGTTCGGGTTTACAACCCCGAACTACATCATATTTCCTTCCTACCTAATAAAAGTGCAATTTAGGTTTATAAACCCAAATTACATCATATCAAATTTATTCTTAAGTGTAAATCAAGTTTATAAACCCTAATTACACTTTGCATTGTAATTCCAAAAAGAAAGAGTTTAAGTGTAAATCGGGTTTATAAACTCGATTTACACTTATTTTTCCCAAATAGAAAATTAGGGTTTTTAAAGCCTAGTTTTTGCATTTATGGTACACATCAGGCCAATTATTTCAAAATGATGAATGTTTCTCTTTTAGATGTAATGGTGACTTTCTTCTAATTCTAGAAGGCTCATTCTACCCAGTGTTGTAGTTGCAGTTCCATAACAAATGATAGAGCCTTCTCCTAGCAAGAGACCCATAAGTTCAAAAAGGAAGATCCACATCCAATTTTTCCACCTTTTTCAATATCTTCAAATATTGATAACATCGTAGATACAAAAATAGGACATGTAGACTTAGAAGAGTTCCTTAAAAGGGTCAAAGAGATGCCTCAATACTATAAGATGGAATCCATTATTAACAGTGGTATTCATTTGGTTTTAGCTTTTCCTATGTCTACACAAAATCTAGAGTTTGTGCTTGTAGTAGCTAATCACTTTGATCCTGAGAGTAGAAGTGTCAAAGGTGCAGATGGTAAGAAGATCATTAGGCTGGATGAAGATTTCTTCAACACTATCTTCAAATGTCTTAACATTGATAGATATGCAAACAACTTGGGCCTACTATGAGAAACATTTGGACAAGTGTCTAAGAAATATGAATGATAATTGGTTGAAGACTCTAATGCCTACCATTTCTAGATGGCCTAAGACCTTTCATTAAAGTGACTTCATTGGGGAAATTAATGATTTGATTACTCTTCTCAAGAGAGTAAAGGTTCTTCCTGTCTCTAACATTTACCATGAACGGATGTATCAATACATTCATGTCATTGGGAAAACCAAAGAAAAGATATATTGGGGGAAAAAAATAAGTTATTCACTATGTGATCAACTCATCAAGGTACCTACTACTCTAAATTTTTATATATTTCGTACTTGGTACTTTCGAGGTTTTTCCATAGAGGGAGACAGAAGATGGGTTCCAGTTCATGAATACTACTCTCAACTTCTTCTAAATAACAAATAGCATCATTTCAAAAGGGACAATGATTCTTTCTTCTATCATTACATATGTATGCTTGACAAAGATATTCAAAAGAAGAGAGTATCAGATGAAGTTTGGGATGTGGTCAACCGGTATGGATGCATGTTCCTACAGTTTCCTAACTTCACGTACCTTAAAGTAGGGTTATTTGATGATCAACCCTTCATGCTCCCAATATATCCTTCTAATAAAATCATTCTCATAGAATTATCTTGACAAATTGTCACAGTTCGTGAGACGCAATCGAGTTCCCACAAGTCTGGTTTCAAATTCACCTTGACCATTGAAAGATATTATAAGATATTATATTTCTTCTATCTACAAATCCAAGGTAATGGATGAAGAAATGAGAAGAGTCACAATGAAGTTCTTTAAAGCTATAAAATATTTTGATTATAGGGAGATGAAGAATAGATTGAAAAAGAGCTATACTCATGTGAATCACATAGAGGATATATGGATAGATTGGAGAACTGAAGAAGACATCGGAAGACTTGACTTCTATCATCCTACTTTGGAGAAAAATTAAAATCTTAATATTGTATATATGCTGGAAGGAATAACTGGTGATGGAAATATTTTGGATGCAACATATGTGGATAAAAATATTGCAGAGACACCATTGCCACTCATTCAATGGTCTCATAAGGAAATGTTTTCTATAAAGGTTAGATTCCAAAACATCCTTGCAAACACTAATGTTTGGTTGTGACACAAAGGGATTCAATTAAATCAATTCAATACTAGATCAGAAGATGATATGACTTAACTTGTTGGCAAAAGATCGAAGCTAAAAACCAAGAATAAGCAAGATCCTACGACTTTGCAAAAGGCTCCAAAATAAAAATTCACTGTGGGAAAGAGTAAAGGAAAAGATCAAGGTGAGCCTTCTACTCAAGCTATTCAAGAAGAAAGAGGATTAGAAGAGGTGAATTAGAAGATGAACCTATTGATGAAGAACAATATGAGGAAGACCTACCAAGTGAGGAGCAAGAAGAAGGATTTGATGAGGAAAGATTACCAAGAACTCCCAAGCTCCTCAATGTAAGGATACACAAGGAGATACTCCTCGCATAAGGAATCTTGTTCTAGCTACTATACCCCCATAGGTTTCTACTTCTAAGTCTAAACCTTTTGGTTCTACTATTTTATATACTATAGTAGAAACTAGTGTGGTTGTCCATTCTATTCCATCTTCCACCACCAGTGAGTCGACTCTAGATACTTCATAAGATAATATCAAAAATGTGTTTTCTTCCTTTCCAAATTTGTTCAAAGTATCTACTAGCATGCTTGAAGACTTTGACACAACTCATAATCTTAATGCTTTTGTGACACATATTGTTGTAACTTCTACTCCATCTATTGTAACCATTGTCATACAAGGGCAGGAAAATCCATCTTAGACATTGGTTGCAGGGGCTAAAGATGATTCTTCCTTACCACCTTGGTCACTCTCAAATACTCCAAAAAGGAAGAAACAAACCATCTCCCTAGATGACTTTGATTTCATCCAGTTGATCCTGGTAAAGCCTAAAACTACAAAGAAGGCTAAGACTTTCTTGATTCAAGGTGGAAAAGTCCAAGAATAAGTATGCTGAGATTTTTGTGCCCCCTCTAGACACAAACATTGATAAGGTTCAATCCACAGATTATGTCATCAATAGAATTGAGCTTGGAAAACAAATTCATGAAGGAACTATAGAAGATCTTTGTTATATTTTGATACAATTGTGGCCATATATAATGAAGAGAAAATCAAAAAGGAAAAATTTAAGGAACAAGTGGAACAACTTACTATGGTGTTGACAAAGATAACAGTCTTTAGAAATAATCGAGCCAGTAACTTCATGAGTGGATGATCAAGACATAAAGTAAGCAAAACAAGTCGCTTCACAAAGTAGGACAATTGGTGAATGTATGGATAGAATTCTCAGTTGGAGAACACATCTTCTGAGCTCTGCAGTCACACTAATTAATAGTCTGGAAAGTGTAAAGTCCAAAGTGGACAAAACACAAGATCTTCTTTAATAGGAACTAGAAACACGTGAGAATAACTTTGATGCTTGGATAAAGATAGAAGAATTTTATTTACAAACCTTCCTTGATAATGGAGTGCTTCCCACTTGCAATATGTCAATTGAGCAGCGGGAGGCATTGGAACATCAAATAAATACCTTGGAGCTACTCATTAAAGATATGTCCAAGACATAAAATGAGTGTGTTGATAAGAAAAAGGAAATTATGGGGAAAACATCAAAGTTTCCATGTACACTCCTAGATTAAAATCAAGGGATTCTTCACGTAGATGCAATCATCCAAAAATTCAGTTTACTACTTAGTGCAGAAGTTGATAAGGATGACTTTTCCATAGCATAAGTTGATAAACTAGTAGATCAACAAACTTAGGATCTCACTTGAAGAAGCACAAGAAATGTTATGTTGGTTTGGGAGATTCTATCACTCAAGTTAAATTTATTACCAACCATACTCAAGGTCCCAATAAGTCCCATATGAGGATTGCTTTGCAGAAATTTGAAGAATTCTTGAAACAAGATCAAAATGAACAAGAAGTGTCATAAGACACTTAGTGAATTTTCATGTTTTTTAGTTTAAGTGTATTTTTATAGTTGACAATAAACACTTTAGGTGTCATTTTGCATATACATTTTTGCACGTAGGATTGCACAAGTCCTAAAGTCAAACAAGACTTTTCTTTTGGAAAAGTCATAGTTAGTTGAAATTTTTCTTTTTTTTCTCTTAGTCCCTCACCTATATATCTAAGGGAGCTCATTTTAAATAGGAATCTTTTAGTATTGCAACAAAACTCTACCAAATTATGTAGCATTTTGAGAGTTTATGCTTATTTTGTGAAACATCTTTTCAAGTGAATAAAGGAGTAGTTTTGACTTCAAACTTTTTTTGAATCATTAATTTCATATGAGTGTAGTGTTCTTATGTCAAAGCAATTATATGAACTTAAATTTAGTTGAGGTTAATAGTTGTGGTTTTGAGTTTTAAAAGAGTTTTGAATTCGATATCTGAAAGTCTTTAACCTACAATATCAAGTTTACCAATTAGAAGTCAAAGTTCAGAGCGAGAAAATTTTGAGAAGGCTTTGAGCTACAATTTTTCTTTCTTGTATGCTTTAGGTGATATTATATATGAAAGACTTTGTGTTTCAATATAATATTATCTTTGTTATTTAAGATTAGATAGGAAATTGTGGAAGTCTTTGTGCTACGCAAGTTCTTAATTTGTATAAATTGCAATGGTACATTGTTAGGTTGTTCTTTAGTTCAACTTAACTCTTTATTGGCTATTATTGCTGATGCTAGTGCCTTGAAAGTTCTAAGATTTTAAAAAAGCAGAACCCTTCATTTTTAAGAAAGAGAATAAGGAAACATTCATTCTAAAAAAAGAGAATTGAATGATTTTAACACCCTTGGATAGAATAGATAATTGATTTTACAATAGATACTAGTTACTTAAGTGGAAATACAGTAAGAAGAAAACCTCCCCTATGTGAGGAGAGATTTAATCTCACACACTGTGGCTAAAACTACAATTTTGTAAACCTTTCTAGGTAACCAATTTTTCACCCAACACACCTGTACCACATATACATCCATATATACATTTGACAGATGGTATTATTAACCACAATCAATCCTCAACTAGAATCATCATAACATGTGTTAGTACATTATAAACATAATACATCATCTAACATATAACCATTAAGAGATCATAAGTGTCAACCCTAATAACATTGTTACACCCTCATCATATCAAAATTACTAGAGAAACACAATTGTAACCATAAACCCTAATATTGCCACTAGATCGTTAAAAATATAATCTCCATAACATAGCCACGTCCTAAAACATAGATCCATTATGCATAATAAATATTTAATAGATCAACTGAGTATATCTACTTCTAACATATAATATACCACTAAAGACAACATAAATTCAAAGAAACATTATCAAGAAATGGACACAAAAGGTGTTACTCTAGATCATAGTTCATTCCCCAAAGAGATCGCATACCAAGCATAGTTAGGAAATTCATTGGTCAATAACACATTCTATCATTAATAGAGCATAATTAAATAACCACATCCTTATTAGCACATCAAGACATCTTCACATTATACCTAGGCATCCTCATGACATAAGGTAACCAAAACATTAAATTCATAGAAACATAACCACACTATTGCAATAATTAATGATATTAGTATAAACATTATCATCATTATGACGACTAGATCTAACAAATATCTTATCCCCATTGATTACCATTTCATTACTTGATTCATCTACATTTAAGTGTAGGTTAAGTGTCGTAATACCTTATAGGGGTATTACAGTTACATATTAAGGTACACATGTAGGTGATAATGCATGGTTGATTAATTTAGGCAAACCAATCTACATGACTCCACATTGGGAATGGTTCTATGTGAATGAGAACTAAGACAAACAAACAAACAAACAAACAAAAAAAGTAAATTTTTGGTCATAATACATTTCATAAAATAATTTGTAATGGGAAAAATTAAATTCATGTTTGAAGATGAAATAATCAAGTCTTTCTCTATTGTCTTACACATCCCTAGCTTGGCGAGGAAAGTATTATCTTTCAATAATATGAATGATGAAGGATTGCATGTTGTATTACAAAAGAAGGTTTTAAAATGGTAAGGGTCGACATGGGACCTTATTTAAACCCGATGATAGTACTATTTGTCATGGATGAGTTTCCTCTATGATTCAAGATGTCTCAAAAATACATTTCTAGGTATGATACCTTACTAGAAGGAAATGTAAGGGCGAGTTATTATTAAGGCAATATATCACCAAAAATAATTTGCTCAAGAGATGTGTCAAGCTATTATCATTGTGATATCTAGGAAGACGGGAAGGTAATAAGTTTGCCTAAAAGGAACCAAACTATTACCAAAGTGGTACCTTGGATATGATAAAAGGAATTTTCTCAAGGTGTAAAGCTTATTTCCTTTGTAATCATCTTAATACTTATAGTTGATTTAAGATAACTAATTTTAAGTTTTTAAAAAAACCATTATAATATAATTAAATGTAATTTAAACAGTGAATTAGTATAACTTGATCAAAATAAATAAAGCATATAACAATGGAGAATCACATAGATATAATTCTAAATATATATTAGTAACAATTAATTTAATACTTATTTGAATCAAAAAACTAAAATTTCTACTCTAATCCCAAGAAGATCCTAGTGATCTTAGTCATCTTAGTTATAACACACTATAGGATGAAAAAATTCAATTCATTATATACAATTTAGAACATGCACAACATACCAAAACAATTCCTAACTAGGACAATCCTAGGTGCACCCTATGCCCCGATTTGGACACACCTTGTGGAAATGGCTATAATCCACAAAATCACCTCCTTCATTAAGTGATTTTCATTATCTATTTAAGCCTCACATAAATGATATATAATTTTCCAAAGGGTGGCTATTCAAATCATCACACCCTTGCATATTTTAATCAATTAATATATCTTATCTTTCAAGACTATTCTTTCCCAAGATCACATATTATATTATCTTTTTCAAAGGTAATTACATAGAAATGACATAATTATCTCTTTACCCTTTTCTAAACTTGAATATTTTTACATATGACTTTAATTTTCTTCTTCCCTTTAACTAAGGAGAAAATAACAATGATTTTTATCTCTCTATAATTTCTAAAAGGTCATTACATGAAAAATAATATCCCTTTTTAATCAAGAAAAAATCAATAACATAAAGGATGTCTCAAACTATCACCATGATGTCCTGGAAGGCATGGAAACTCAAAATTTGATGTAGAAATTCTTGATTTTGTCACCAAGGCCGCACCTTACAGAGCAAGGAAACCAAAAAATATCCTAGCAAGGAATCAAACTATTACCCTTGTGATGTTTTGGGAAAGGACTAATTTAGTTGTTCAAAAGATGTTTTTGATATTAAAAGCATCAAAACAAGGGTGTTGACCCTTACACAAACAACCCATAGGCAACATTAACAACTTACAACATACTAACAAGTAGCATACTACAACATGTCAAAAACAACATATATTCTTAACAAGATAGTAAAAACGATATTAAAAGTCTTAACATCATAAACCAAAAGGCCTAAAAAGATAAATCCAGCCAACTAGTGGCTCTTTGAGCACATGGATCCAGTCATCGGTGAGGAACTTGAATAGATCCTTGTAGTTCCCTTCATTGTCAACATCTTTACCTAAGAATTTTTTTTGCATCAAACACAAAAAGTGGTTGAAGTATGCATCACCCTCAAAATGAACTTGGAGACGTTGATCATCTTTTTCTCTATCTCCACCACCTTTTTCATTAGGGCCTCTAATTCCTTTGTCATGGTCTTGGAATTGGCAGAGTTGTGCATTCTATCCCCTTGGTTGTGTCCACTTCCTCTGGCATGGCCTCTTGGGTCAGGTCATGAGGTTCATTTTTACCATTGTGTTCAAAGTTGTCATTAGTTGCTTTGTCCAACCTCCCTGCCTTACATGTTCCATCCTCTGTTTTTCCTTCATCTTTAATGGAATCCTCATTGCTATTTGCTTCCTCCTCCTCTAATTCCTCCTCATAATTAACCAATTTTTCAACATCATTTTTTTTCATCATGCAATCGACCAACCTATTTGACTGAGCGCTTCCGCTATTACAATCATCTTCGACGCACTCCTCCTCATCACTAACCACCTCCTAAATGGTAATATTGTATTTTTTCCTAGGGGGGAGGGTCTCTAGGATTTTCTTTTCTTGTTTGCCTCAAATGTGGTAGTTGAGGGTTTATCTTTAGTGACCATACCAAGGGTGAGGGTAGCAGGGGAGCTAGAGAAAGGTAGGGCTTTAGCTGCAAAAGGGATTTATAGTCATTTCTTTTGCTATTCCCTAAGGAATCAAGTATGGTAGCCTCAAGGAGTGAGTCAAAGAACATGGCATCAGGGGCTTCGAGGGATTTTGTAACCATTAATTGTCTAGGTGGGAAAAGGGCCAAGTGGATGTGGTATAAATAAAAAATTAGGCCTTGATGGAGGGGTATAGGTTTACGGCCTTGATTTTTGGCCAATTCAAGTGCATTGCGAACAAAAATTTTTTAGAGATGTTAACAAGAAAAATGGAAGAGAGAGTAGGTCATGGATACAAAAATGATCAAAAAGAGGAAGATGGTAATAGTAATACACTTTTAATCTTCCTTATAAAGTATAAAACTTCAATAACATTAGATAAACCTCACTCCATGGGTCTAACAATTTGGCAGAAGAAAATCATCTATGTAGCCTAACCAGTTCCTCATCATCCCTAAAGAATTGGGCTAATCTTTCACTATCAGTAACCTGACTTTTCTTCTTCCATTCTCTCCCTCTAGTCAAGGGAACCATCGCTTTCCTAATGACTTCATCATTGATATCAAATGAAACACCTCTTGTAGTGAACCTCCTATCAACCCAAGACTTGGCAAATTGCACAGTTAGGCTTTTGTTGTAACCATTTATGCATTCTATAAATTGGGTCACCCTCCCTTCCTACAAATGTGCCAAACTATGGGGTTCCCTTTGAAATTACAGTGAGTGTTGGACTTGATTCTTACCCTATCCCCACCCATGGTGACATTCGTCATGATAACACGGAGGACCCAGAACAAGAACTTAACCCAATTTTTATTTAATAATCTAAACTTAGTTGATAAAACAAACTTTTAAGCCTTGAGATTAATTGTCTTGGTTAAATATTTGCCAACAATGGTGTAATAATTGATAAGTACTTGTAATAAATGCCAAACATGTCAACCCTTTCCCTCAATACCAAGTGAAAGATTGTATTGGGGTTTCCTAGCATGGAAAATAGAAACATTTAAAACAATCATTAAAAAATGTCATTTTTCTCTTAATAGTCATTTCAATTGCCTGACTGCATGAAAAATGATAACTTCTTGTCTTCATTAAGTTGCCCTCTAGGGAGGCCATGTGAGTATCCCATGCACAAACCAATCACCTCATCATCACAACCCCTATGCTATAAAGGTGGCCCCACTCTTTCATCTTACTTGGCCTATAGTACCATGGTTGGGCTTCCACATCAACTCAATAGTCATCACCATCTTGATAGTTAACATGTTGTACTTGAGGTGCCACCTTTTCTTCCATATGGGTCATGAGTATGACATTGATTTCAACTTAGTAGCCACCTCCCCCCCACTATCTTGCCCATTATGAAGAGGGGCCAACACTTTCTTTCACTTGGACCTATTATACCATAGGTTATTCATCCACCTCAAGTTATTCATACATCTTAGCTTCATCTCCCTCACCTATCTGTCAACTTTATTAGAAACCTCACTTTCATGTCTAGTCATCAAACATTTCAAATCCATTTTTCACCTAAATATTTAAAATTTCTATTGTTACTTCCCATCCTTTGTTCCAAAAAGAATGAGAAGAGAATGGCTCTCGGAAGCCAAACCTCCCAGTTTTTCATAATTCTATAGACTAGATGTATTTACTCTCCTCTATAAGGAGTCTTTAAATATTGATGGGTAGGCTCTCCCTTACTCTCCAACATATGAGCTTTTCAATCCCTAGGCCCAAAGCATCTATGGCATTTGAAACTCTTTTACCCTCCCTAAATGTGTGTCTTACTTCAAAAGTCTCAAGTCCTAGGAGTAGTTTGTGAATATCACTCATAATCCCATAAATGGTCCATCTTGCCATGTTATCGCCTTTGGTAGAATTGATAATGAGCTCTGAATCACCCTTAATGTCTAGAACTCAGATATCAATTGAGAGGGCAATCTTTAATCCCTAGAGAAGTGTCATACCCTCTTCTTGATTAGTATTGCACTCCTCCAGGCTACCTATGTAGGCTGCCACCAAGGCACCTATGCTGCATGAAATTGCTCCTCTAGCAGCAACCAAACCCTGTCTACTCATCCAATCAAAATTCATCTTGTACCACCTGGACTGAGGGGGGTGCCAATGTGTATTCATCCTCTCTATATTTTTTCAATTTATTGAATCTAGCATAAGAGTTAGGAAAGTTCCAACTCTTGAAAAAATGTGTCATTATAAGGTGGGAGGTGGGAGGGGCACACCCATATATAGACAGATATGTTGTCTTTCAAGAGTTTGGTAAAGTTTATAAACACCTCTTCCACAATTATTTCCTCCTCTCTAAATATCCTACTATAATTCCTTTCCTTCCAGATACTCCAATAATGGTGTGGTGATATTTTTTTCTACAGTTATCTAACCAGGGGATATTGAGATGGGATCACCCAATCCAAATCAAGGGTTGGTGAGGGCATGTTCATAGACCAACACACATCCAACTTTTGCAAGACTTGACCCCATAGGTCATGAGAGAATTTATATTATAAAAGGAGATGGGGGATGGATTCTTCCTCATGTTTTCAAAGGATACATCTGTTAGGGAGTTAAAATTCTCATTTAATGAGATTATCCTGAGTGAGAATCTCATTATGCATCATTGTCCACCAGAAGAAGTTAATTTTTGAGGGGAGCTGGGGGTTCTATACTTTCTTCCATAGCCCTATATGGGTACCCTCATTTATCAACAGATTGTAAGTCGATTTAACTTTTCAAAATTGCCTTTGGGTTTTTGGTCTAGACAAACTTGTCATCCATTGTGAATAGTGGAGATATGATTCTCTGCAAGAGCTACTGAAGCATGGAAGCTGACTAAAATAAGTATGGCTCATTCTCACAACATTGTGCTATGTCTCTCCATAAATTATGTCATGAAATGTACTCTATAACCAAGGATCCAAAAATATCTTGAGCGCCATCCTTGATATCTCTAAAATTGTGATGGGTAACCAGGGGCATATCCCCCAACCATTTGTCCTTCCAAAAGCGAATGGTTAGCCCATTACCAATTTTCCACATTAGACCCATTGAGATTAGAATTCTACTCTTGATGATATTATTCCAAATTCGAGACCCACTAGGGAGTCTAGAGGCGAAAAATACTTTATGAAATTTTCTAGAGTTGAGGTACTTAGCACTTATAAAACCACTCCTTTTAGTTTTATGCAAAGAAAGATTCCATCTCATTTTGGACAAAAGGGCCCTATTGAGGAAGTCAATTTTTGTTAATCCCAACCCTCCAAACTTCTTAGGACAACACACCTTATCCCAATTGACTAGAGCCATTCATTTATTTTCCTCAGTCCTCATCGACAAGAAATTTCTCTGGATTCTCTCAAGTTTTTTAGTAATAGAAATTAGGCTTTATAAGAGGGAAATAAAGTAGACAGGGATCCCCTGTAGGAAGGCAACCAAGAGTTGTAATTTCTCCATGCTACTTAATATCTTACCTTTCTACCCCGCTAACTTCCATTGGACTCTTTCCAAAAGAGAGTTCCAAAAGGAATGTGTTACCTCCTTGATAGCCAATGGTAGACCCATGTAGACTATTGGATGGGTTGCACTTTGATAGCCTAGAATACGTTTGATTTTTCTCTAAGGTCCTTCCCCTATGCAAAATAAGTATATGTTTCTTTTCTCATATTTATGTGTTGTCCTGAGACTTTGGCATGTTGGTTAAAAAACTCTTTCCACCTTCTGGCCTCAACAATTGAGGCAACACCAAACAAAATGGTATCATCCACAAATTTCTTCAAAACAGAGCATGGGATAGTTGAAGTTGCCTTAACACCCTACAAAATTCCATTTTCCACCATGTTCATGAAGTTCCTACCCAAAACTTTAGCCACCTTTATGAAAAAGGTAAGGGGAAAGAGGATCCCTTGTCTAAGCCCCTTTTCAAATAATTGCATGCTTGAAATTGAAGCATCTAGGATTTGTCTACCTGGGACAAATCATTTATGAATCTTGTTAAGAATTCTATCAAGCATTGGTTTGATTCTATTGACCAAGACTTTAGAAAAGATCTTATAGGCAATTTTGTACAAACTAATAGGTCTAAACTCTAAAAGTTGCAAGGGATCTGAGACTTTGGGAATGAGAGCAATATAGGTTTTGTTCAATTTTTAAAAACTCTTACCATGCAGAAGAAATCCTTAGCTATCATTGTCATGTCATATCCCACTATATCCCAAAATTTCTGGAAGAAATATGTGGCAAATCCATCTAGTCCTAGAGCCTTAAAAGAACCCATAGAAAATGTAGTAAACGTTAATTCCTCCTCAATTCCTCTTCAGTAACAGATGGTATGACTTGAGAACTATTAGCCTGGCTCAAAGTCATAGTTACACAGTTTAACAACTGATCTTCCAAAGTAGGGCTATGATCAATTCCACCATCTTTGTACGCATTATAAAAGTACTTATAAGCCATTTACCCTAGTTGTAGGTCATTTGTAATAGTATTTTTCAACTCATCCACCAAGGAGTGGATAGTGTTCCTCTTTTTTTTTTTTTCAAAGCCAATCTGTAGGAGGCAAAGTTCCTATCACCTTCTTTCAGCCATTGTACCCGAAATTTCCGTTTCCCATAAATTTTTTCCCTCTTCAAGTTCTCTTTCCATTGTCCTCCTAGGGATTCCTCCTCCTTGTGTGAGATTTCAAAGCAGTCACCATCAACAATTTGCATCTATATCACTATTAATTTGGGGTCTATCTCCTTTTTCTTTATAAAAAAAATCCCCAAAAGTGAATTTGTTCCAACCTTTGACTTTATTCCTTGTGATATTTAGTCTCTAGGACACCCTATACATAGCAATACCCTAGATAAGGGGTATTCCATTAGCTTTGAATACATTTTCTAAAGTTTGGGTATGAGGACCACATAATTTCATAATAGAAGGAGGGGTCCCTCACTAGTTTATTTGCCCAATCTAGAAGAAGAGAATTGTGATTAGAAATTGCTCTAGGAAGGGCTCTAAGAGTGGAGTTGTATCTTAAATCCCAATTGGCGGAGGTCGAAAACCTATCCAGAGTAACTTGGATGAGATTGTCCCCTTTCCTATGGTTGGACTAGGTGAAGAGTTGGCCCTGTAATTCAATGTCAAGAAGGCCTATTGTATTGATGAAGCCAAATCCAACATGTTGTTAGAGTAATCCACCAGCTATCCTAATTTCCCTAAGGGGAAAAGTGGGGTAGTAAAGTCTGTTGCAATCATCTACTGGTCATCTAGGGCAACCAAATTTTGAAGAAAAATATCCTCCCAGACAGTTTTCTTGCCAGAATGAGTGTTTGAAGCATAAACCACCAAACACCATGACCCCTGAGGAGATGTAAGCTTTATAGTCAAACTATTAGCTGAGCTAAAGAGGAGACTTCCCCTAAGATTTAAAGGGTCCCACATAGTGACAACACCACCATAAGTGCCAGTAGCATCACTAATGAAAAAGTAGGAACCCGACAAAATATAATCAATAACGTTTTGAAAAATAGTAGTAGTCATTTTAACTTCCTGAAGTAACAAAATGTCAATTTTCTTCTCAAGGAGGCAATTTTGTAGGACATAATATTTTTAGGGCGATTAAGGCCCGTCATATTCCAAGTGAGAAACTTCATTTTCAAACTTTAGAGGCAGATTTTAGGGTTCGCTACCTTCCATTGGCAATCTCCCTTGCAACTTCCTTTTGTCTTGTTAATCTCTAGAATGGTTGACCAATTTTTTATTGCACCCCCACATCAATCTTCTTATTTCTTGTTTTCCTCCTTTGTGTTGTCCATCCCTCCTCCTCGAGTTGGGAACATAAGTTATCAGTAAGTGACATTTGGCCACTAGAGGAGGCACCTAGTAAAAAAATAGGCCTTTTTGGTTGGGGGAGAAGTTAGAAGGTTTGGTGAAATCACATGGGTATGTGCTAGAAGCTTTGGTGAGATCAAATAGGTCACCTAAACACTAAGGCTATAAGGAGTTTGGATTTCCCCCTCTTCAAGGAGAACCTCATTGGCAGAAGTACACAAATCACCACCCTCTAGGTGTTGACAAATTTTGTTAGGGTCTCCATGATTTTCAAAATACCCTAGGGCTTATTAATAGGCTCCTCCACTTAGGGAGAAACCATTGCATCTTGAGTAGCTTCCCCCTCAAAAACATATTTTTCCTTCAATTTTTGGGGCTTTTTAGGTGGGACTTTACATTTAGAGATCAAATGACCAAACTTTGAACAATATTGGTAGAAAGCCATATCATTTTCATAAACTATAGCTTGAGTCCAACTTCCTGACTTAGATTGCAAAGAAAATAAGTTATGGAGAGTTTTGTTAATATCCACATTCACACAGAAGCAAGCAAAGACTAACTAGGTCTTTACCGTTATCACCCCATCAATAGCCACATAGTGTCCAAAGGTGTTGCCAATCCATATGAAGATCTGTTCATCTCAAAATTAAAGCAGGAGACCGAGAGGTGCACTCAAAATGGTGTTGTTTTATTCATATATGCAACAAGATCAAATCCTTGCTTCCATCTATAGATTGACAAGTGGTGTTTTCCATAGGACCAGGGTCCTAGAGTAAGAATCACAAATAGGTCCCCTTTAGTTGTGAAATTAAAAAGAAAGAGGCCACTCATCATGGCACTAGCGATCGCACTCCCCTTAAGCTTCCATTTAGTAGCAACCTAGTTGTGGACCATATCAATGGATGAACGAAAGGAGAATAACTTTCCCACAAGAGTGAAGTTCATGGTTGAGACGATGCAATCCACTACAAAGTCAGGCAATGCAATAGTTGTTCCTTCTTTTGTTTGTAGATAGCTCATGGTTATATCAAGAATATTATGCAACACAAAATCACCTGTTAGCACATTTTCCACCCCTTGGGTTTTGGAATTCCCTTTGGAGGTGCATGCTCGAGATTCTTAGTCACAATAGGATTTTAATCATTGTCGCTCTTGGGTTGACCATCAAGTTGGGAGGCACTTTCAAGTCTTGCCTTTTTAGGTGTCATAGGGACATTTGGAGAATCCACCAAGTCCGCAACAAGTACCATAGGAACCTCCATAGTAGGACCCTCAGAAGATGACATGAGAGTATCATTGGGATTGACAAGAAGAGTAGGAGGAGGAGGGACAGGGTCCCCTCAAAGCAAGTTCCATGTGCAAAGAATACAAAAGTTGCAGAGCGACAACGAGAGTTTTTTTTTTTTGTTCAAAAGATGTTACAAACCACCAGTATAACTTTATCTCATGGTTTGTAGAAAAAGAGGTAACAAGATGTCTCCCTAACAACACCTAAAACTATTTGAAAGAAAAAATTTCAAGATAATACCAAGACAATACCTCAAATTTTTTAAAAGAAATTTCAATATTTCAATATGACAATACCTCAAATTACTGGAAAAAAAAAAATCAAAATATCAATCAAATGATATCTTAAAACACTATACTTAAAAAATCATAAAATCATAAAAAAATACATATTATTCATATAACTTCAAAAAAATATAACATGAAAAAATAGAAAGTAAAAAATAAAAAATAAAAAATAAAATTTTGATTTTTAATTTCCAGAATCTCCTTAAGTCAATTTTACATGATTTCAATATCTCCGACAATCCTATGTCTAAGATTTGTAGGCATGTTATTCTTAATCATTTATGGAAACCCCATACTTAATCTTAGGATTCCTCCAAAAACATACCACTCAAATAAAGTTGAATCTAACATATATTTAATTAATATATATAAATGGTCACCACATAGTACAAAACGTATAACTTCAAAATTGAAGCTCAAAATGTTCACCACATAGTATTCATGTTATTAAGAAGAGATATTTGCATTAATATCTCATTATTTTTTAGCTTAGTGGTCTTCCTTGTTACACCTTTTTTTAACTCTTATGAAACGTTGATGTAACTTTCTAACTTAATCCAATAAAAAATCTATTTTTAATTGTTTCAAGCCCTATTAACTTGATCATTATCTCCATAACTAAGTTTTAAGATAACATTACCCTCTCCTAGCACTACATTAAAGGAAAATACTCGTTTTTTAATGGAATGTTTAGGTTGATTTATTAACATTAATAATAAGTATATGATTAATTTAAATGATTGTGCTTGGTAGTTATCAAAAATGTATAGGCTAATTTTTACATAAAATGATACTCTAAAAGATTTCTTAGATCTACAAAACACAACATTTTTTCGTTGGATTTTTTGTGGTTTAACAATAAAGGAGATGTAGAGCATGAAGATTTAACTACTGCAAATTTGGCAAAACTCTGTTGTGTTTTGCAATTTTTTTAAACTATATGATGTGTTGTTTTGTGTGGAATTTAGTCGCTTCCTATCAAAATGAGTAAATATTATTTTAGAAAATTAAATGTGGTGAAAGGGAGTATTTAATTATATGACTTATAATGAAGAGAATGTATGATGTTATATAGTATTTAGTTATTTAAGGATAGAAAAATAAATTTCAACAATATGCTAATAGTTTGAAATTGTGTGTAAATCTAAAGTTGTTATGTGATTTGACTCAGTGATCTTGGATCAATTCCATATAAGTATAGATCTACTTTATAATTCATGAATATAGTCAAGTGAATTATGTTTTTCTAATATCTAGCTAGCTCAAATCTCTACTTTTATGATACTTAAGCAATGATAGTATTGAAGAATACCTTTGAGAAACTATTGAATTGCAAGGATTAGGTTCTCCTAAATAAGCCCATGAATAAACTGGCTTCTGAATCTTAATTGAATACCAAGTGTACGTGTCCTAAATGATTTGATGCATACTAGGATCCTTTTTATTTCTTCAAACAAAGTGTCACTATAATTACTCTTCTCTTCAATATATAGGTTTTTTCAATCATTTTCAAGCAAGTATTTTTTAATATGAATTAATGCACATTGAATATCTTTAAATATCAAGGCATAGCAATTATTCACACAAACTTGTACCAAGTCGGTTGATCACGAATAATGAAAAAAGTAAGGATCGATAAAATTTGAATTTATGTAAGATCGAACCTACACAACAAAATTGATTCAAGATAAAGAGGTGTAGATTTTGAAGTGAAGAATGAATATATAAAAAGTGAATATAAGAATTTAACAACTAACAAACATATGAAAATAAATATGAATCGAGGTAAAATATATAAAAATTTATAAATGATAATAGATAAATAAAAATTTAACTTTACACGAAAATATGTCACTTATCAATATATAATTATATAAAGTCATTCTAAAAAAGCCCAAAACTTAATCATTACTATATAAAGTAAAAGAAAAGTCTCAATTCTCTAAAGTGCTTATTTGTGTTTTCTTTAACACAACTCCGGAGAAGAATAGCATATCACCTAATCAAATTGAGTCGATCTATTCTAGACCTTGGTTGTCTCAATCAATTCCCATGCACTTTTAGTTGTTAACATCACACCATCTAATAAATTAAACATCACACCAATTTTATCATATGGCCATTGTCCAAATCAAAAGTTCAAAACTGAGGACTTTCTCTACTAGGATTTCAAGGTAATAATTACATTGGTTATAACGCTATCAGTTTGTCTTGCTTTTGCATTTATCTTCTACTTTGTTCTTTTGTATATGACCATTTGTAAGTTCAATTGAATATTAGATTTATAATAAGCATATGAACATAAGTGGAGGGCTCTTTTAAGGCAAGAAATAAGCTAAGTAAACAAGAAATTCAATAAGTTTGTCCATTATGGTATTGACAATATAACATGAGATTGATTTTCTCTATTTGTTTATAGTATTGTTAAATACATTATCAATGGGGAGAATGTCTATTAAGTCAATTCTTATAAAAAAATACAAAACCCAACATGTCAATTCAATCACACTTCCACTCTTGCACACTTGCCACATTGAGATTGTAGGCAAAGTCATTATCAAACATTTGTGACCAAAATAAAGGTTACAAAGGTTGTGGATCCCTTTTATTGTTTTCTTTTTGGTTTAATGCATTTTAGATAACAAGTGTGGAGAATCAACTTGGACATTGGGATAAAACTTTGCTACTTACAATGTGTCATAATCAAAGTTTCAACTTCTTTTGAGAAATATGGATGTCTATTTAGTAATAAAAACTTAGGGAGAGCCACTCTTCACTTTGATTATTAGATTATTAGGGTTTGACAATATGATAATTATTCAAGGTTTGATTATAAGATTATTAGGGTTTGACAATAAAAATAATAATTTAAGGTTAATTTATAATATTTATTTTATAAATTTCAAAGAGAAATTATGGGTAAATAGAGCATCAAATTTTGTTTAAACGTAAGAAGAAGTATGATTAATGAAGATTGAGAAGTCGATTTGTTTAAGTGTCAAAGATGAATTGTGGGTAAAGGAGGACTAAGAGGTAGAAGGGAGAAAAGAGAAGAGATTAAAGTGGAGCAAATCTTTTCATAGTTTGTTGATAAATTTATAAGATGTAAACTTTAAATATATATTTTTTAGAATTAGTTAAGTATTGATAATATCTATTAAGGTAGTATTATTTGATTAATAGTTCTAATAATCTATTTTCAAAGTAATTGTATAAGGTTCAACAATCTGGAAACAATTGATAAATGTATAAGAATAGGAAGAATGCAATATTATATCAATTCCAAGTGTATATTCTTTGAAAAATTTAAGATAGATATGAGTAGTTTTTGTGCATGCACATCAATATTCAAAAAAATTGTTTTCTTTATATATTTAAAAAAATATTGTATTGAAAATAATTAAATATTATTGACATGTACATGTTTTTTAATATTTGTGTATGTATGTGTATGCATGTATGTGCATCTACATATATATAATAATATGTATTGTTTGCCATAATAAGTGTTAGTAAAATATGTTTTCATGTTTCAATTGAAATTTGAAAATAAGCATATATTAGGGTGCTCTATGTGAAGGATGAAATATGTATCTAAATAAAATGGAATATTGTAATCCAAGATCCAAATCCACACTTACACTCACTCAATAAAGTCTAAAACCTATGCATATAATCAAATGATGAACAATAGTATCATAGCAAAGACCTTAGATTGCTCTATTGTTTACTTGTTAAACTTGAATGCTTGTAATAGATTGCTCTCAAATTCTTAGCACAACCTTGATATCAACATAATACAATCATGATTGATGCTTGATAATGGATGCTTCATAGTTGCTTGCATAATAATGAAAATGCTAGTGATTTGACAATAAGATTGCTACGGATATGATCGTAAAAGTCCTTGGGGGGATGGGGGGATGGGGGTAGGGGGGATGAATGAGTGAAGGTATCATTTATATGTCTCACTTAGCATTTGATCAATGGTAGAGATTAATTAGAAAGATCAATGGATGAGAAAATTTGAGAAAGGGTAGGACCTATAAATGCACATGGATTGATGAGTTAATAAATTATTTTAAATTCATTTAATTTTGGAAGAAGTGTTAGTTAATTAAATATCTTTTCATAAATTATTTAATTATAATGGACCTAAAGATGAATTAATTAAATAATTAAATTATATAATGAATATTAGAAAGAAAATGATGAATTAATAAAATAATTAAAAATATTTAATTGATAACAAAAAATATTAAATTAATTAATAGAAAAAATATTAATTTAATATGAATAGAAGAATCGTCCAAGGGGTTGAGCTTAACTAGTTAAAACACTGGGTTCTCACTATGGAGACCCAAGTTCAATTCCCAATAGGGACATCTGAAGTGGAATTCTAAGTTGTGACTCTTGGCCTTCCAAAGGATGGGGAAGGTCTTGGGGTCAATCTAATCAAACATAATAATAATAATAATAATTCAAAGATATGTAATGGGGATGGGGCCCCCTACTGTGTTCCCACTGGTTCATAGCTCCAATCAAAAGTTATCCAGGCTTCGGCCAATTACCGATCAAAAAAATATATATATATATATATATGAATAGAAGAATCAATGAAAAAATGATGACATGACAAGATAAAAATGCATTAATCATTTTTAGATATTTGTACTCTATAATCAAACTATTAACTCTTTTATAGATTAATATTTAATTTGTTATTTAAACACTCTATCAATAAATGCATTGTTTTTATGACTCAATATACGAGTTTGCTCAATTAACTCCAATACAATGTTATTTTATATAAATAAAAAATAAGACAAAGCTCAAACTTTAGAATCTAAAAACTGCACAAGGTGTTAAGACAAACTCAAACTTTAGGATCTAAAAACTGCACAAGGTGTTAATGTTGGAGGATTTTTTTAAGATGCTAGGCATCGAATTTTACTAAATATGTGAAATAGGAGTGAGTATTCTAAATTGGGCCTAAAATTTGATTTCATTTTAGTTTGATTGTTGGAAGGAAACAAAAGGCATTCAATTCATCAAAAGATAAGGTGTTGGAAATGTCAAAAGAGGCATAATGGGTATACAATTTTCATAAAAATTGTTGGTTTTTTATGTTTGAAGAGGTAAAGGGTTTATATATAATTTTTTTAAATGTATGGATTTTTTCAATGTGTATTAGATAGGGATTTGGTGGTTTATTTTTCAATTTGTAGTTTTTTTTTTATATATAATTTTTTAATTATAGTAGAATATTCAAAGAATAAGTGTGGTAGAGAGTCACATTCATAACATTTAAATGAACAAGGTCTAAAATAAAGATGAATTAACAAAAGAGTTAAGTCAAACAAAATCTAAACAGCAATAGCAAATCTATTGAAAGGAGGAAGAAATATGTGAAAATAATTGTGTAACGGGTAGTTATAAGAAGATAAGAGATGTTTGTTTTTTAAAGGGAATATTTGTTTTGAAGTGATATCATGTATAATTAGAATTATAAGGTGTAAATTGTGAAAGAAAAAAATGTGTGTTTGTAGATTAAGACTAAGACTTAATAAATTTGTTTTTCTTTTTCAGTGTTAATAGTTGATCTTGACCTAAATCATGTTGGGTATTTTTCTTTGAGTTTTCCTACACTTTGTATCATGGGATCTATTTTGCATTCAAAGAAAGCATTTTATCTTCACACATCAAGATTGACAACTTAAAAGAAACTAATCATATGATAGAGTTTTGGAGGAAATTTTAGTTTACCTTTATGCAATTTTACACTAAATATATTTTCTTGTAATAGGAGATAGATGTGTTCCAAGATTAGTTACAAGATACATAAGCACCTATCATTTTTGCAGAAAAGAAAGATCTTAAGAAAACACAAAGTGTTAATTGATATGTATCAATTTCTAGCACTTCCACAAAACAAATAGGTGAAAAATAGAGTAATGCATCATACTAAAACAAGTACATTAAGTGTCTCCTTTACTAACAAGTCATGTGTTGGATCTAAACCTATGGTCCCAAAATGCCAAAAATTAGTGTCTCAAAAGGAGAAATGCAATATGTTACTTTGTTGAAACCCATTATGTGAGTTTGGGAACCTTGGGTATCTAACTAGGTTAGATGTGGTTCACAAAAAACCAAATAAATAAAATCAAGTCATATGTTCTTGAGTACTCAAAATCCATCCACTTTATAGCTATCAAAACCCTTAATCCATGTCCTGTTGAGTCGACACTTGTCATTGTGAGTGGGTTCCAATTGGTTTGACTCAACCTATGTACATATTATTGTGAATGTTAAGACAAGACACACTTAATCTCAATAATAGAGAAAAGAGAAAGATTAACAAAACATAGAATATGCAACAAACCATATATCATATTACTTTATTTTCTTAATGTAAAAAAATATACGAATTTATATCACAAGAAACGAATTCAACTCCCCAAACTTCTTGGGATTAAATAATCACCCAACCATCCTATAGAAATAGGTGGTAGATAAATTAAATTAAGAGACATATCGATAGACAATATAATAAGAATACTAAAAAAATAAAAGTGTAAGGGAGAATATCTATCAAAACCCCCTAATTTAAATTCAAGATAGACTTAGGATTAGCACTAAGACATGTGAATATGCTAAAGATTCCCCTTGTTATTTAAAATCTTCAATGAGCTACTAGCCTATGCAAACTATTGTGATACAGATGGTGCACTCAAAACTCTGCATACCACAAATTAAGATAATATCACTACATGTGATCCATCTTTACTCTTATAAGGAATCACAACGACTCATAATGTGTCCCAATAAAAAATTTTCTAAAGAGAAAATTTGGTTAACTCATGGTAAGACTCATAAGTAATCCAAAAGCTAAAAATTATGTTGCAATTTCACTATATAATAATTTGAAAGTGTCCTAGTCCACAAAGCTCACAAAATTCTCGACACTTTTTCAGACTACTCTATCAGTCACACACTGAGAGAGGGAAACTATGTTGTTGACCTATTAGCAAACATGGGCTGCGATGGCATTTTCGTGGAGTCGATCGTAATTCCTTCTAAACTGTCTTCTTTTCCCAAATTGCTCGAATTAGTACAAAAGGAAAGTACAACACTCTTATCACATGCTACTTCCTTTTAAATACTCGCATGCAAGAACATAACCGGTGTCGGTGAACAAGAAGGCTGACAGGACACTTTCATTTATGCTTTTAAATGCATTTTGCAGATGGTATGTATGGAACTTTAGTGCGAAGTACCCATGGATTCTCAATACGTCACTTCACATGGGGCAAAACAGACTTAGGCCTCTCACACATCCCTTCAACTATATTACGATCACAAAATTAATGCAAGGATCACAAACATGATCCTAAAATATGATCATTTATTGCACTTTGAGATGGTAATTTTTGTTTATAAATGGAACCAGCCCGCTCTTACACACACAGTTCTCAGCCGAAATTTTTGAAAATTTCAATTTTTGAAGTGTCATAGTGCTCTGCAATATGGAAAATGGTTCTTGCGGAAGATGCAGGTAAATTCATTGGGAGTATATGTCATGGAATGACCGGATTTCAGTGCAAATTCCAAAACCTTCAGTGGCCTTTCATGGACACATCAATGATAGGGACCTCGACCAACTTTTTCTGTTACACAATTCACAATTGAGAAGAGTTGTCAAAGACTTCATTGGTGAGGAGATGTTATCCCTGCAAGCTAAAAGGATTCTGTATCCCCATCAACTTCTCAATTCCTTTCTGTCAAATTAATACTCTGGAACTCTTGCAAACTATTCCTCTGCTGGAATTAGTATTCTTCAAGTTGGTAAGGCAAGATGTGCTTCCCCCGGCCCCATTCCATGAATCCCTGGCAAAATTTAATCTATGGCAGGGGTCGGCTCTCCTTGGGGGCCTCTTTCCACGTCACTTTATTCAATCTAGCCATGCTTACATGGTACTCTATGACTGAATAAAGCATGCCCTTGAACGGAAAAATTTTCGCCATGTGAAGAACGGCTTGCATCAATTCGATAGACAATTGGATGACCACATTGTACACAGAGTAAAAATTAAAGTTGGGGCTCTAATGGAAATCCTAGAAATAGAAAATGTTAACCCATGTTTGCAAATATGGCAACCTATGGAAAGGGGTCAGACTACAGATAGAGTTCCAGACCTCAACGTACCGGCGCAGGATGAAGTCACGAGATGGACTACTTCCTTTTTGCCCGCCTTCGATGCCCCTGCAATTCAAACCCAGGAAGACACCGCCATGAATGAGTAAAGTTATTCTAGTTTTGTTTTTTGCTACTCAGAATATGCTATTTTTTTACGGGTGGAAAATCTAATGGCAACTGAACCGGTAGAGGAGTCATCTTCTTTGCTTGTCAACTAGCACCGGTATTGGAGGCTTTTCTTTTTATGAGCCGGTCATAAGGACATCATACCAATATCAAAGCACCGGTACAACACAATCGGAAACCAGTTCTCGCAACTCATCAGTGCTCCAACAATCAGATTCACGTTTCTCAGTCGCCATGGTAACTAGATAAGGGGTTTGGTTATTTTTGGTTTCCTCCGGTCTCATCCTAACCGGTTACTCTCTTTTTGGCCCCTAAGAGAGTCATTCTATGGGCAATCCCTATTTATCTCTCCCGATCGGGTGGCTTCTTCTCATAGCCTCCTTCCTTCTTCTTCACTGTATCTGAGCAAGGATATAGTGTTTTCTTTCTGGTTCTTTCCCTATTGAACTCTTGAATCAGTTTTCTTATTAATATATATATCAGTGGCTTGCCACTTTTGCTTTAAAAAAAAAACTAAAAAAAATCTCCTCTAGAAAAAAAGTCTTCATCCTCAAAGATGATGACTTATGTCCTATCACTAGCTATCTCCCCCAAAATATTGAATTTGCACTCCTAATCATTGATGCAATCACATTATCAATTAGATTATATGATCACTCTAAGGTTAACCATTGATGATTCACTCTCATTATCATTCCTCACTCTAAGTCATGATGTTCTAGCCCCATTCATAATCATTAAAAACTTATTTCTCTCATATATACAATTTCCAAAACTTTTCAATCTACAATATTGAAATACTCATGTATATTTGATATAATGTTTGCTTATTTGACCATCACTTGCTTAAATTAGGTATTAATCATCCTTAGACCTATCATATAGCCTATTTTTTGCATTACCCCAATTAATACCAATCAATATCTAAATCTATAATAAGCTACAAGGTTACAACATTTAATAATCTACACTAAAAAATGTGATCAATCCTCAATGGCGAATATGAGTAATCTTTAGTTGCCATATCTAGACAATTACTCATGTAAAAATTAAAATATCTCAAAAACGATCAATCCTTATTGTCCAATATGAGCAATCTCTCATGGATATTACTTATCAACTATCAATCCTCTAGTAAAATATCTCAAACATTAAAACAAAAAATCATAAAAAGGTCAACCAACAATGTGTTTAATAATTAATCATCATCTATCAATCTAGTATATTTTTACTATCACTCAAAATATCTGAAGTATGTTAATCACCAAGTTGACATACAGCCAATTGTATCATATTACTCAAAGTATATACAAGCACTCATTAAGTATCATCAACATGATAAAAAATAGATACACCAATTATCCGCAAATCAAGTGCAACATTAGGTGCATCCAAAACACTAGTGTATGATCACTAATCACAAGGTGTAAACAAGTCATTCAAAGCATCTAGAATTCATCAACAAAAAATGCATCATCAAGTCATTTACAATCTCTATCCAACAATAGGCAAAGTGTAAAACATATCAACAATGTAATACAAGCAATTACACAAAGCATTTGAAGCGTAAACCTATCATCTCTTCAAAGTCTCCAAAATATATCAGCAACATCATACAAGAAAGCAATTTGCATAAATCATAAAAAAACACATCTACAATCTACACAAAGTCTCTTTTTGAATATGGTATAAACAAAAGATTCTCCCTAGTAGATGAGAGACGAGAATGCCAACAAGGGTCCAACTTAAAGGGAACCAAAACTAAATAAACAAATTAGTGAAAATAGATAGACAACTTAGTGATATTTTTTTTCATTATGACTCTCTATTAAGTATTCCTTTTATTATTTCAACCTAATGGGAAGTTTAAGTTAATTTTCCCTTTCAAAATTTTTAACTTAATGTAACGCATGCATAAGAACAATATTAGAAGATGGCATGAACATATAATTAGCCTCAAATACAAATATCTATATTAAAAAATATTTTCCATAGAAGACTCCAACTCATAACACCACTATACTCTTTGAACACCTCGTCAAGAGCTAAGGCAATGGAAACTAAACTTCAAGAAATCAAGTTGAGGAAGTTCAAGGAGAGGAAAGATTTTGATTATCGAGGGATGAAGGATAAAATCAAGAGAGCCTTCACTCATGTTCATCGCCTTGAGGATGTATGGGTAGATGTCTACATAGAAGACGATGTAAGGAGAATGGATTACAACAGCCTCACTTTGGAGTAGATTGTAGATTTGGATCTAACCAAGATCCCAGAAGGATGGTGGATGATGAGAAAATTCTTGACCTGAAATATAAAGTACAAAGAATTGCTAAAGCTCATCTTTTGTCTCCTCAATGGTCTCATAAGGAGTGTACTTCCATTTTTGCTAGATTTCAGCCCATTCTTGCTAACACCAATGCTTGGCTAAAGAATAATAATGTCAAAACCATCAAGATTAAAGGTGGAGTGGAAAGTGATTCAGTTGGACCATTTGGGCGTAGATCTAAGGTTAGAATCAAGTCCAAAGAAGGTGCTTCTTCTTCTGGCACTAGAATCAAGCTAAGGGTAAGTAGAGTTTTGGTCATTCCTCCACCAGATGTATCACTAAAAGGAAAAGAAAAGTGTCAAGTGTAAATCCATGTCATTGACCCTGAAGCTGAAGCGCATGAGGAGAGTACAACAGGATCCCCTCCTACTATGGACTCGGGTTCTCCTCACTTGGTTCCCCAATTGTCATTGGATGTACCTATGTCTTCAATTGATACAGATGTGGACTCTTTCTCCACAGTTTATGTAGATCCTATTGAACTAAGTACATCTGTTTGTACTAATGTAGAAGTACTTGTTGAGACTTCTCATGGTAGCATGGAGAATGTCTTTGATGTGAATCCCTCATATGATATTTTGTCCAGCATATCTCTTCCTAAGGTTGATACTTCTGTCATAAGTTTTGACAAGTTTATGACTAAAGCTAGTCATGATTTTCCACGTAAATAAACACTCGTCATTATCCAAATAGAGGCTTATCCTAGAGTGAAAATTGTGGTACAAGCAGATCTTGTTTCTACACAAACCACAATTGTTATCTCAGATGTGAACTCATCATAACTACCTCCATGGTTGAGTTCGATCACTCCTAAAAGGAAGAAGCGGGAAATCTCTCTTGACATATTTGATTTCTAGTAGCTCAAGAAACCTAAACCAAGGGCCACCGAGAAGGCCAAAATAGTCCCATGGGTGGTAGTGGGCAGCAATAAAATGAAATATGCAGAAGTGGCGGAGCCTTTAGCTGAGAAACCACTAGAAGAAATGCAATTGTCAGATTATAGGCTCACAAGGGTGGAACTTGGAAAGAAAACACATGCTAGAGTTATGCATGATGCTCAGGATTTGGTGGATTCACTGGTCCAAAGTTATGATGAGCTCCTGGAAAAGACAAATGAGATCAAGGAAAAGAATTCACAGCTCATCATAGTGATCCAAAAGATCACTCACTCTTCAAAACAAGTTTGTCCTTTGACCTCCTCCACTTTTGAAGAGTCTACCAAGTAGTTGGAGAAGGCTACTCAAAAAGCCAAGGCTATTGATTCCCAAGTAGATCAATTGGTTGATCAGTGCGCTCAAATGGTGAAGAAAGCATTACACGTGTTGAGCAATGTGAGAGCAGCAAAAATGAAGTTGAATCGGACTTTAGAGGCTTTTAACCAAAGTCTAGAATCAATTGAGAAAGATTCGAGAATCTAGCATTAGATGTATCAAATCAAGTTGAAAATCTTGTTCAACAATATGGTGATACCAAGTAGAGAACGGTGCATAGGATTTGAGGAATTTATGACAAACAAATGATTGGTTATCAAAGACCTCATCAAAGATGTACAAGCTACTCTTGAAATGAGTGACGAAGTGGATCAGGATGTCCTCTCTAATTTTGAAAGGATGTCTTGCAAGATTTTAAGTCATGATGGAGAGTTGCTCACTGAAGATTTGATACTTACTGAATTAGTGTCAAGCCTTCGTCGGGAACTGGAAATAGAACAATTTATTGTGGCTTCAATCTATAGGTTTGTGAGTTACCAATTTTTCTTTGATAAAATGCAAATTGTTCTGGAGGAGCACAGGGAGGCAATAGTAAGGTATTTTGACGTTATCATCAAAATTGTTGTCGTTGCCAGAAATATAGTAGGTCCTAATCCTAACGAGTTACAAAAATCCATCAACAAATTCCAATCATTCATGGCTAGAGATAGGAAAGAATAAGAAGTGTCTCATGACACTTGCATTTTGTTTTTGACAAATTACATGTAGTGTCAGGATTCATCATCACAAGTGGATTCTCACTTGTAACCCTATGAATTGCAATTACATGTAAACAAATTACAAGTTGGTTACCAATAGAACTGTAATTTGAATAAGTCACAGTTAGTTGGTTGGTTGTGGAAAAAGTCTTAGTTAGACTTCTCCCACATTTTTCTTTCAGGCCCTCTCCTATATATACACGAGGGTGCCTTTTGTAATTTTTATCTTTTTAGCAAGCAAGGAAACTCTGCAGAAATTTGCAATCATAGAGACTTTGAGCTTTATACTTGTAAATTGTTTTTCCTCCAGTAATATCAAAGAGTTTTGATTTTTAGACTTTGTGTTGAAACCATACTTTCATGCCTATTGTGTTCTTGTGTCATAGTTGGATATTTCTTTGTATTTGCTTGAGATTATAGCAAGGTTGTTGAGAATAACTTCAATCTAATTTCTCATAGACTTTGTGCTGTAAATAGTGAGGGTTGAATTAGTTTGGTTGTTAGTTAAAATCTGAGAAGAGTTGCAAGACTTTGTGCTTGTGGTTGTTCCCATTTGAAGTGATTCTTACGTGCATCATCCTTGCAGACTTTGTGCTGACATATGGTGTATATTGTTTTTGTTTTATCATTCTAAAAAAGGTAGATAGGATAGTGGGAACTCAAGACTTTGTGCTTGGTTGTTGTTTTCCCATCCCGCAAGAGGTGACGGAAGTCTTTGTGCTTTCAAGGAACTTCATTTCATTTCTTGTCATTGGTTTAAGTTGTTGTATTTATCTTTTAAAATTGTTGTTTCTTTTCTAGGAAGAGAAAAGGATATAATCTTTTCTATAAAAAAAAGAGAGAGAGAAAAGGTGGTTGCCCCACCCAAATTAGATTAAGTATTTAGTTAGTATTAGTAGAAAAGGGAGAGCCTTCCCTAAATTAGGAGAGTTTTATACTCGCACACTATGGTTGAAACCACAATTTTGCACACCTTTCCAGGTGTACAAAATTTTCAACCAATAGTTTTTAACACATTGATGTAAAGTAGATGGAACACCTTTCATGAAATGTAACTATGAATTCCTAAGAAAAATATTGTAAGGATGTATCATCACAAAACATACTAAAGTCATATATTAGTCAATCACATTTTGTATGATCGTCTTTATCACAAGGTATAGGATCATCATTAAGTGTAAGGGTGAATATAAGTATCTCTAATAGAAGAGGATAAGCACCAACCAATTCTATGAAAGAGGAAAAAGATGTCACATTAAAAAAAAACTCCTAGAAAATATTTTGTGTCCAATTTTAATAAGGATAAATGTGTTATGTAATACAAAAGATAGGGACATGTTAAATTTCTAAAATAATTGTATGCAAATCAAACAAGAAACAAAGTCTAAAAGGTACTATAATTATGATAATATCTTGGATTGGGAGGGTGCAAAGAGAAAAAAAATCACTATGTATATCCAAACCCTAATTGAAATGACTAAGAAAATGTAAATCAAACCTTAAGCTCACAAATCTTGTATTTTCATAGTTCATTATAATTTATATCAATTATTTCAAATAAAAATGTGTTGAAATATTTGTGTTGACATTTTGGATCATACCACGTGATCCATCATCAAGATAGCAATTGAATTGTGGAGAAATTTGCAAGATCTAAAAAGTATAAATATAAAAGGGGAGACCAAAAACAAAAAATAGAATAGCCAACGAAGTCGAGAGGAGAAAACATCAACAAAGAAAGAGGGAAGAAAGAAAACAAGATGAAAAATAAGACAAATAATTCAAAAAGCAAAGCAAAAGAAATAATAATAATAGAAATAATAATAATAATAATAATAATAAAGAAAGAAAACAAGATGAAAAATAAGACAAATAATTCAAAAAGCAAAGCAAAAGAAATAATAATAATGGGCTTGGTAGGATAAATCCTACTTATGGTGGATTAACATCAATTTTGATGGGGCTTCGAGAGGAAACTAAGGGGTTTTGGGTGCAAGTTGTATTACAAGGAATGATGAAGGTATGATCTTGGCCAGGGGAGCACAACGACTTGTAGATGGAACAAACAATGAGGCAAAGGCAAGTGCAACCTTATTAGCCATTTCTCTAGCAGTAAAACTCTCGGTGTCAAAATTACACTTGGAAGGAGACTTGAAAATTGTTACTAATGCTATTGCGAAAGGCGCCTCACAATGTTGGAGAATTAATAAAATTATCCACATAATTGGTGAAAAAATTATAAAAAAATCAATACTTTAGAATCTCACATGTGCGTAGAGAGGGCAATTTGGAGGCCTAATGTGTTGTCCAACATGGGTTGTGACTTGGATGTCCAGGCTGTGAGGTGGGAGGAAGGAGGGATACACGTGGAGTGTATCGTTTGATTTTGAAAATCATTTTTTAGTAAAGTTGGCTCATGTGACAACATATTTTGATTTGCTTTCTGAATACTTTGTGTTGTTTTTAAATGCATATATAATGTTAGAAATTTTGTACCTTGTCACTCTTTGCATTCTCTTTGACATGGCACATGGACATGGGGCAAGTGGTTGGTGACATGAGAATTGCATTCATGCTTTTGAGAAGGCCGAAGGTGGACATCCTTGAAATGTGAGCATATTAATTAAAAACCCTGATGGGACGACGAGAGATGTGACTTTTTAAGCCAAGGAGGTGGACAAGTTAGCATTCATTACAAAAAGTCTAGAGATGAATAGACTAGAGAGCGATAGAAGGAAGGAGTTGGCACACATGGAAGCGAACTTCTCGCTTCACTCAATGAAATTGTAGTTAGCGTTTTTTGGGAAGTTCTCTGAGAAGAGACTTGGAGGAATTTTCAAGATTGATGATGATTTGTTTCTGCAGGTTATTGAAACTCTATTGGGCTAAGAATATCTAGTTAATGAATTTCAATATTGCACCAACGCATACCATTTCAATGATGGTGGCATGGGGCTTAATGTTTGGAACAAAGGAGGAGGTGGTCTAGGTTGCCAAGGCTTGCATCCCAGACCGTTCTCTATGTGGTTTTACTTCTCTGATGGCAAGAGCAGACGTGGGTAATGGTTTACAACACCCATGGAGAAGGGATAATGTCGGATGGGAATGATGTGGAGTTCAAGTTGTTCGTGTTGTGGCAAGATGGTGCGAACAGATAGGCAAGGACCAAGGAAGCTCGCTTGGGCTAGGAGAATTTAAAAGACTATCTTTGGGAGAAGGAGGTGGAGCTGCGAGAAGCGAAGAAGAAAGATGGGGCAAAGAGGACGAAATTGAACCCTAAGGATTACTAGATCAACAACTCGAGCAAGAAAAAAAATGAAACTTTAAATGTTTGAATGTTTTGTTTGTCTTTTTGTAATGTTTTAATGTCAAATGTTAATATTTTAGGCATAGAAATGGGACATTTATATGCCAATTTTTGGGATGGTATAGTAATTTCACAATCGGGATAGTGGTAGAGTAGAAATGGAGTAGTTAGTTTAACTTTCAAGTCTTATGCATAGTTATTGAGATTAATTCCCAAATTTTGAAATTTGCAGTACGTACTTTTTTCTCTAATATTAATATAAAAATATACTATTATCGATCAAAAAAAAAGAAAAAGATAATTATTACATAATAGTAAAATAATAATGAAATTATATATAACAAGTAACACAAATAATTTAAAATTAAAAAAAAAAGTAAATAAATTTTAAAAATAAGAAATTAGAGATCAAGTAAAACTAATTAAAAGGTAAATAAAAGAATAGTAATATACAAAATAAGAAATAAAATAGATTAAAAAAAATGTTAATATATGATGTAAGAATAAAAATACAAATAAAATGTTAAATATTTATATAACTTATTTAATTATCAAACTCAATATCCCTATCTTTTTGTATTTACTTTACTAAATTAATATTAACTATAAAATTACTTACACTAATTATGTCTAAGTCTAAGTTAATTTGTGTTGAATTGTAAGCATTTCATTTTACTAGCTAAACTAATAAACTTATTAATGTCGATGGGCATTCTACAATGGCAGCAAGGGGTGGAGTGGAGTGTGACCATGTTAATGTTAACTTTTATCTTTTAGCTTAAATTTGACAACCATTCACATGTCAAAATATTAATATTAATTATAAACTTAAGGGATTTAAATAAACACCATATAAAATAAAATATACCCTCATTAAAATTATAAGTTTTAGATAGATATTTAAATATAAAATAAATAAATAAATAAAGATATTTAAAAATAATCCAATATTTCAAAATTACAATATTCCTTAAAAAAAAAAAAAAAAAATTATTCATAATGATTTTTTTGAACAATGATAAGTAGTTTAAAATTTAAATAAAAAACTAGATGTCAATTGTATCTAGAAAAAATAAATAATGTAAATACAATATAAGTTAAAGATATTTATATGTAGTAAATGTAATTTAAAATGAAATCAAAAAATTTTAAGGTAAATTAAATTAAATACAATATAATATAATTTAAATATTTTTATATGAAGTAAATATAATTTAAAATGAAAGAAAATAGTTTTAAAGAATAAAATAGTTTCAATTGATGACTCGTCATGGGCCTAGGCGGGATGATCCATCTATCGGGCAAGCACATGATCATTTAAATTGTAAGTAGATTCCACCAGAAGAAGGATGGATCAAGGCCAATTTTGATGGAGCATCAAAAGGAAACCCAGGGGATTCTGGTGCAGTGGTGGTGTTCTGGGATTGGAAGGGCAATATAGTAGCTTGGGGTGCCAAACTTTGGAGAGAGCACGAACAATGCAGCTGAGGTGCAAGCAGCACTTTTGGCAGTTGAGTGGCGACTAAAATTTGGTTTTAAAAAGCTACACTTGGAAGGTGATTCATTGATCATAATCAATGTGATTATCAAAGGGGATACTCAGGCTTGGATGCTAAATAAGTATGTTCTGAAGATCGAAGGCGATTTGAATTATTTAATGACTTTAAAGTCACTCATGTGCAGAGGGAAGGATATAGAGTAGTTGATGTGTTATCGAAATGGGCTTGCTCATTTGATTTAGTACAGGAGTATCAACTAGAAGATATTTGTAATCTGTCGAAGGATGTTTTGGGCAAAGATTTTATGGAAATGGCAACTCTGAGAATGGTGGATGGAGGATGCATTGGATGATGGACAAGGTAGTTGGCATGATATAGAGGGGGAGTTAATGTCAAATCGTGTAGACAAACAGGGAAAATATGCCTAGACAAAGAACCAATAGATGTGTATTTATGACCCTGGCCTATGACGACGGTGTTGGATGTTGGGTTTGGGCGACGTGCATGTTGTATTAAAAGCTATAATGATTTATGTTCGCTCTACCTTTTCACTTTCATTTTGTCTTCTCGCAATCACTGTAAGAGGTTTGCAAAGAGTGGAGATTGCGGATTCCAGGGTGACGGCACCGTAGCAGGAAAATATGGAGGCTTGTTTCACCTTCAGAAAAGTGAAGAAACTAGTATTGTTTGTGGGGAAGGTTCCAAACAGACGCATTCAATGCCTCTTCCTTTACAAGGATGAAGGACTAACAGAGGCGGTGAAAATGATGTTGGGAGAAGACATTGTTCATATTAGTCACAGATATAGGACTAATATGGAAATTTATTCACTAATTGTTGCTTGGGGTCTTGAATTTGAAGATATTGTGGCAGAGGTTAAAAATGTGATGAATGAATTAATTGCAGATGAATACCTGGGCAATATGTACTCAATTTTTGAATGGGTTGTCCTAAGTGTAGGCATAGACATATCAGAAGGAATGGTAGAACATATGAACCCCGTGCCTTTTGTTCACTAGCAAGAGGATGAAACGAAAACAAGATGCAAAGCTTCAGCAAGGAGAGGTTGGGAGGCTTTCAAAACTTTTGCAGGGTTAATGCGAGTAGAATAAGCCCTCATAGTTGCACATGAAATTGTGAGGGTGGAGATGGGACGAGAATTGTGACCTAGGGCACGAACCGAGGAGGCGGTGCGAGTTTTAGCCGAGTTTAATGAGGAGTTGAGAATACTCATTAATAATACCATTTGCATTAGCCTGAGTTTTTAGTTTTTTAGTCAAAAAACAGTGATATTTTTTTGTCTGTGATATTTTTTTAACTTTATCAGGCTGATAATGTGCCCATGAAATTGTTTTGAGATGGACTGTTTTGGTTTGCAGTAGCTTATGGGTGAAGCGGGGGTTGGTCTTTGTGCTAGATTTGGAGTGGGTTTTTTTTTTGTAGATGTTTGGATTGAAGATTTTCATAACTGTACTTTTTTGAATTGATATATTAATAAAATCATAAACTTTAACCAAAAAAAAAAAAGTTTCAATTAATATCTATCAGCATTTCTTTAGATAGATGTATTTAAGATATCTATACTAGTGTTAATTTTTATTATAAGAATAAGACCAAATCTAAGTTGAGTTGTGTTGAATTATAAGCATTTCACTTTATTAGATTGAGTTGTGTTGAATTGTAAGCATTTCATTTTATTAGTCAAGTTAATAAACTTGTGCTAACTTTATTGTGAGAATAAGTCTCTAAATTGATTGAGTTGTGTTGAACTATAAGCATTTCATTTATACTAGACTTTATTGTGAGAATAAGTCTTAGTCTAAATTGAGTTGTGTTAAATTGTAAGCCTTTCATTTTATTGGCTAAAATGATAAACTCGCCCTAACTTTTATTTAGAGAACAAAGTATTAAATCTAAATTGATTTGTGTTGAATTGTAAGCATTTCATTTTATTAGCTAAATTAATAAACTTATGATGAACTTCATTGTAAGAAAACAAATATAGAAAACATTAAACCAACAAAAATTGCCTCCTTAAATTGCATCCACCTAAGGATAGATCATTCATTATAAAAAATGATTCTATTGACCTTAATTTTTTTCTTAAGAAAGAAAGAAAGCCAAAAATACGCAAACATTCCAATGCAGAAAAACAAATAAAAATATCATTAAACTAATACTGGGAAAATTGCATCTAAATTTCTGCAACCCTCTCCAACATTTCTTTATAATACAACAAAAGTCGTGAAACTTCAATTTTTCTTCAAAGCACTGTATGACAGGTCAGATTGTGATAGTTTTCACTATCCTTTCGTCTTTGAAAATGCTTAAAGATCTAACAATGGTTTTTCTTCAGTTCCTTACTCTAATGTTGGGAGCCAATTCCATCCATCGAGAACATCTGGTTAATGGTGGTGATGATATGACACCCCAACTATAGTGTCTCCAGCTCCTTTCAGATTCTTGGCTCAAGAATAATCATCTAACTCAAAGACAAATGATGAACCTGGTTTAAACCTTAGCTCATCTTCATTTGATTTTCAATAAGTCATACCCAAAATTTAACCATCGTGTATTACTCCTCATATGAATTTGGACACCTACCTCTTAACCCTACATCGGATTGCCCCGCACCCTGTTGAGGTCTCTATGACAGGTAGTCGAAGCGATCTACTTTGCACTCAGATTTTTCTACTGTTGTGCTTCTGATCATTTTCTCCATGGTATTATTATATGGTGTTGTTACATTTCTTGTGGATACTTTTAATTGAAAGTAAGTGGTATTTAGTTTAAAATTTGCTCAACAAATCCCCAACAGCGCTGACAAGTGAATTCAACTAAATGCATTGAACTCACCATTGGCTCTGCACTATTCTTCGTGTTGCAGGTATTAGATATACAACAGACTGAAAAAGTAAGACATGTATAAAATAAATACAGATGTGGGCTTCCAACCATTTCTTTGTCCTACATTTTCCCACCACCTCCTATTCATTCAACTCTATTTGACATAGCTATCTCTAATTTTACTCAGTTCTAGCATAAAAATTATTAATACAGATATAATTTTTACTTTCCCTTGTTATTTACCATGTCCTAAGGTGATCCCGTAAGATAATAAGCACAAATGCAAACAAACAAACGAATTAAGAAAAAGAATCTAGAAGTAACATACATAGCTAAGGTCATTTTAAAAAGATTTTTTCCTAAAAGACAAGAACAGGAGTACCTAAACTAAGAAACAGCAAACTGAAATGGAGGGATGACTGACTTGAGGAATTTATCCTTTTGTTTGCTAGGATTATGTCTCCATCCTAGTATTTTTGTACTTGTTGCAGATTTTCCTTTTTAACTGTTTTGCTTTGATTGAATCCAATTTGTTATTCAGATATGAAGTTTATTGTGGGCTTCTTCACAAATTCCTAGTGTGTGAGCCAAGTTCAAGCCATAATCCGCCTCCACACAATAAAGATAGAAGCAGAAAGCTTGAGCATTCGCACTTGACTTTAAACTTGGGATCAAATTAGCTGCACAAGAATGAAGAAATTAACAACAGTGGACAAGGAAAATATGTGGATTCCTTGCATGAAAACTGCGAAAGGTGTTATAAATTTATAATGTCGCAGAAAACAACATGTGAAAAAAACAATCGTATCACTAACAGATAAGAACGTTTATTACGAGAAAAAGAACATTCATACTTTTTGTCGGGATAGCCTTGTAGGATGTGATAAATTGCATTAATCTAAATTGTTAACGCTGAAAGATGAGAAATAAGTGAACTCTGTTAAAGGGAAAATGTAGCCACTGATGGGCATTCCGGGACAACAGAGAACCCAAACGTTCATAATCACGAACAAAAGGGATTCTCAAAGAGTTGACAAAATCATCTTCCCACATAAAATTGCATCCACCTCTTTGTAATTGTGCCAAGTTCTTGGATTTAAGGAACTTTTTCTGCATATTTGACATGTATTAAAAAGCTTTATATTTGTGGTAAGGATATAAGGTAAATTACAATTGCAATGCCACGGTTTAGATATAAATACGAGTATTAATAAGATTAGACAGTGAGTAGGGACTACCACAACCTGAAGCTTTCACATTAGCATTCTGAAACTGCTGTGAGCTTTAGGCCAAGACCACTCTGCTTGGTTTTAATCTGCATTAACATACTATGTTCTGCACTGTGTATAAGATCAATACTAGCACAACAATTGCCTGATCATTGACTCTGGATGATAGTCCCTTTTGACAGCTACAAACGCATACCACATTAATGGGTAAGTTGAAACCTGTGTTTCTAAGACGATCAGATGACAAAAATTTTGATTATATTGCCAATGCAGAAGACCTCTGATTGAAACATACTACTGTGTGTAAGAAATGTAAATGAAAACCTTAACCGCACATCAAAAGAACAGAAACTTGCCATGTAAGAACCTCCGATGTCTTCATGACAAGGAAGTTTATTACAACCTCCACTGAACAAAAAATGAGCTGGCCCTTTAAATATCTGGTAAGAAATATTGTTTCGAATATTTAGTTCAAGACAGCTATGTTCAGTAAAGAAAGATTGGATGACCGATCTTGTGAACATTGACTATGAAGGACCCACACAGAGCATACCACAGTGGGTCTAAACGCACAAGTTTGTGAATCTAGGATTCCAAGCTGCCAACATCTTTGCAATAAGGAATAGAGGTTTATACTATGAAACACAAAGAAGATAGCTAAAACGTAGGCAATATCCCGGAAAATGTTGAGCATATGTTGTAAACAGTACTTTTCTTCAGAACTATTTATTCATTCAATACTTCATTTCCCACAATATTTACAGTAAAGAGCACTTCCAGTCTTAACAAACTATTTACCAATTTACACAATACAATAAGATTGTCACTCAAGAAACTTTGAGAAATTAATCTGTCATGCTAGAACAAATTTAAATCTTTTGAACCCTCATCACCATCACGTTCTGTGCAATAGATGATTGATTCACAAGACATGCTCGTTGACATGATGACATGCCATAGAACAATTTAATTTGTGCACATTCAATCACTCAATTGAACAGGACGTGCCATAGAAATTTCATTTTTGAAGAGGATTGTATGGAATCTGGATCGTACTGAAACATAGATTGCTGTTCCATAGCATAATCTACATACACCACGTATGTAAAAAGCTTTGACGAGATCTTTGACCTGTGCCAAGTAAGAAAGTTTAGTACACAGCCAATTTTAAAGAGTTCCTATCAATTCCCACTTTACGGTGAAAACAGTAAAGATAATTACAATATTCTACTTTTCTAAATAAGCACAAAATCCTCCCGACAAAGAACTTTCATGAACACAAACATATAGTGTTACAGGTTAAGCTCCTCCACCATATCTTTTCTTTCTTCATTTATTTTACAAGGAGAATCAATTTAATGGATGCCTTAGACTGAATTAGAGGCAGAATTATTGGACTGCTGTGTAATTACATAGCCAAATTATTTTGGGGTTTACAAATTTCTGGTTTATTTAAAACAATGTTAGCCAAAAACCCAGAATTTACCCTTTTGCCTTTACAAAATAATGTGAATCCCTAATCTAACAAATCAGTTTCTCCTTCGCTATCTTTGCATTCATTGATACCCTAATCAAATTCAAGTTTACAATGTTGTAAAACAAGATGCAGAGCATCTATTGTATAAATCAGCCTGTTATAGATTAACCCAGAATGATCCTTTCCATTTGCATCTCGGCATGAATCACCTAGCTTGTCAAACAGGTCCACAGAGATGGAAAATGACTTGCAAAGCCTTTCTACTTATATTAATGTTTGAAATACATTGAACATGCTGTGGTAACAACAGGAACAACTGTTGGAACTGCCACAACAATGAACTGGAAAGTAAAGTGCCAAACCCTGAACACGAGCTGCATAGTCTCATATGAAATGGTTCTAGCATACCCAACAAGCATTACCTGTAAATACAATGCTTAATCCTCTGTATCAAATAAACCCTGAACCTATTACAACCCGCTACTACAGCAGCAACCTACATGGAAATACAATGCACAAAACCTAAACTAAATGGGTCACAAACACATTACAAAGCTCTGCAATAACAGCTGAAATATCATGCACAGTACCCTTGAAAGAAGTGGCAAATACAGCAGGTGTTAGCATTGCATCATGTGTTGTCATTGATGCCAAATCCTTAGGTCCAGATTAAGTCCGGATGTGGTATGATGAGCAGGAGTGTTCAATTTAGGCATGTTGTACAGTTAAAGGTTTCCCGGTTTCATTGTATGCGTTTGGTATCTCGGAAGATGTTTTTCTATATTATCTTTGGGCCCGGCGTGATCCAGGGCTCGAGGCCTTAGACCGGATATTGAGGATGTATAGCGTGCGGATATGTTTTAGGTCCGGCTTTGGTAATGGGTGTAGCATGTTGACTTATTCGAGGAGCGGTGTGATATGGTTCACTTATCATTCCTTACCACCACCGGAATGTTAGACCTATTTTGGATCCTTGTCTCAGCCGACATTGAGAATTATAATTTCCAGAGACAATATATATAGGAGTTTGATTTGATGTTTTCATATATGGCTTTTTGTGTTGAAGACATGCAAGATTGAAGGAATCCAATGATTACATGAGACATTTACCGGAAGGAGATCCGGCAGTACAGACTGTGATTTTCTTGGGGCGGATTCTTTTTGTCTTTCTTTCTTCTTCGGCAGTGAGCCTTTCAAGGCAGTGAGCCCATTTGTAATTGGCAGTGAGCCACACATTGTAAAAATCACCTTAACCGGTGTTCATATATTGAAAATTCCGTGGTTTTTCCCTTCTTGGGTTTTCCACGTAAATTCTAGTGTCTCTTGTGTCTAATCTGAATCTTGCATGCATTTCCTGATTCTGTTAATCCTGCTCAATATTTTGGATCTGTGCATTAAAGTTAAAATTGATAAATTCGCTGTCAACTGATTCACCCCCCCTCTCAGTTGCCCAGATATTCATATTCAACAATTGGTATCAAAGTTGTGGTTCATTGACATAGAGCTTAACCACTTGAGGTAGATCCCGATCCGATGGCACATAAGTTATCCATTCCTATCTTTGAAGGATCTGATTACAGTTTCTGGAAAGTGAAGATGAGAGGTTACTTGGTTTCTTTGGGTTACAATACTTGAAAGGCACTGAAGACTAAGTATGCTCTTCCGGCGAATGGACTTAATACTCCGGATGAGATTCAAGCTTATGAAGAAAATGAAAAAGCACGGTATGCAATATTTAGTGCATTATCAAAAACTGAATTGACCAAAGTTATCTCTTTGAATACTACTTATGAAGTCTGGCAGAAGTTAAAAGACATCTACAAAGGAAATGAGAGAGTCAAGCTGACAAAAAGATTAAGTGCTAAGAGAAGATATGAAAACCTGAGGATGGAAGAAGGAGAGGATGTTGTGAGCTACTTTGAGAAGGTTGATAACGCGGTGAACGAGATCAGAGAACTCAGAGGCACTTTAAGTAATGAAGATGTGATTGACAAGATTCTAATGACACTACCGGTAAGCTACAATGACAAGATCTCTGCAATTGAAGAAACTTATGATCCAAAGAAGTTCACCAGAGAACAACTATTTGATACTCTGACTGTATTTGAAGTAAGGAAATTCAAGAAGGATAAAGACAAGTCAAAAACTGCATTCAAGGCATCTGAAGATAGTACGGATGATGAGGAAAGCCCGGATGAGGTAGAAACAAACTTTGTAAGGAAATTGAAGAAAGGCACCGGCAAATACAAAGGTATGTTACCCTTTAAATGTTTTAGATGTGGTAAGATTGGTCATATTGCAACTAGATGTCTAGAAAAGGGAAATAAACAAAAGTTTAAGGAAAACAAGGGGAAGTTCAATAAGAAGGCATATTATGTTAAAGATGATGTTGGCATTTCAAATGATGGATCAGACTATGAGGAAGGTGATTGTTTGTTTTTGGTAGAAAAGGATGTTCCTAAGTATGATGTCTCTAAAATTGTTGCTAACGCATTTCATGCTAGAAGAGATAAGAATGAATGGTTGATTGATGGTGAATGCTCAAATCATATGTTAGATTTGGGGATGATCGGACAACACAAATTGTTGGTATTGGCTCAATTACATTTGATGGAAAGCATAACACTGACAATGTTTATTATGTGAAGGGTTTGCATCATAATCTCTTAAGTGTTGGACAGATTTATGAAAATGGATACAATGTTGTCTTTCAGGACAATAGATGTGAAATCTAGAAAGATTCTGGAACCATTATTGCAGCTGGAAGGAGGACAAATGGAAATATGTACCAGTTGGAAGGAGCTACAAAGCATTGCTTGATATCACAACTCGATGACAGTTGGCTATGGCACCGAAGGATGTGTCATATCAACTTTGATAATTTGGTACAAACAAGTCCAAAGAGTGCAGTAAGAGATTTGCCCAAATTGTCTAAACCGGAAAACAACATTTGTAGGGAATGTCAAATAGGAAAGCAGACCAGAAGCACATTTAGAGGAAAGGAGTACTCATCCACCAGATTACTAGATTTGGTTCACACAAATCTTTGTGGTTCGACCCAAACAAGAAGCCTACAAGTGAGAGGTATTTCATGTTACTAATTGATGATTATTCTAGAATGACTTGGGTTGCATTTCTCAGAGAAAAATCTGAAGCATTAGAAAAGTTCAAGCTATTCAAGGCAAAAGTTGAGAATGAAGTTGGTAGGAAAATCAACTGTTTAAGGTCTGACAGAGGAGGAGAATTCATCTCTGATGAGTTCAATGACTTTTGTAAAAAGCATGGCATCAAAAGACAGCTATCAGCTCCCCGGACACCCCAGTAGAATGGTGTGGTAAAAAGAATGAACTAGACTACACAGGAAACAACCAGAACCATGATAAAAGGTGTAGAGTTACCTGAAGTCTATTGGAAAGAGGCAATTCATACAGCAGCATACACACTCAACAGAATGATGGTATGATGAATCAATAATGATCCAGTCAACTACTGAGAGTGGGGGGTGAGTCAGTAGATAGAAAACTGACTAAACTTTCACCAAACTCAAAAAAAAAACCTCTCAAGTCAAACTCAGAACTGACTGGTTCAAACACTGAACTAACAAATGCAATATCATTGTCAAGTACACCGGTTGACTCTCATAACAAAATAACAATGGAACAACTTTGAAACTCTCAAACCATTTGACCAAAACATCCAAATACTTTATTGACAAAAGTAAAAGCACATTTTAGATTGTTGTCGGTCATCATATCATATCTAAGTGAGTTTAGTAGTTAAGCAAATTAACTTTAGCAAACATAACCATAAAAACATTCACCACTTGACAATGATTTTGACATGGAAACCCAAATGGGAAAAACCACGGTGGGGATGGGCACCCACAAGTATTCTAAACTCTTCTGAAGTTCGCCCTGTTAGGAGCCAAGCTTGTTAAAGCTTTTACAAAAGTCCTGTTAAGAACAGATCCTGTTAGGGACCACCCGATTAAGGGATCGACTATAATGCTCTATTAGAATCAATACCCTGTTAGGAGTAACCTCGGTAGAGGATTTGAAATCCAAGCTAATGGATCACTTGGTTAGAGAATTTAGATAACACTAAGCCCGTTAGAGCTTACCCTATTAGGGGATTTGACTGTTGTAATTGTTAGAGAACAACAGGGGTTTGCTGATCTAGTGAATAGCACTACTCTGCTTGATCAAATCCTTTTCATGCTCCTATCTACCTTTACACATACTGCAGATACATCTCCTGGTTCGGCAGCCAATCACTCTCACATTCAACCAAAATTGCCAGCTCTACAACAAAACAACTCATTGACCTTATAAGCAAAACAATAGGTCGGTAACAAATCACAAACCTAAGATCTCATAGAGATTACAAACAAATCGGTTCAAGTATGACCGTTGGATTACATAGCAATCATTGCACATCATTCAAAACAACCTCGACCGCTCCTTGATCACCGCTTCATCAATCCCTGTAACTCATCACTTAGTTTCCACTTCATGCAATGTACTCGCTCATTCCCAAGATAAAATCGTTATCTCTACGCGCCAAAAACCATTTGAAACTCTTCACATACAACATGCATATGTGGCATAATCATTATCGTTCATCATTTGATCATAAACCAATACAACCGATTCACCAAGCTCCATCGGTTAGGGTTTGGCACATCAACAGGTAGAGTTACCGGTTGATCTCACTTCTTCTCAAGTAATACCGGTTTCCTTCACTAGCTCACCTACCGGTTGCAAAACAACACCATCATCGGTTATAATTGACATCAATGACAACATAATAGTTCATCAATGCAATCTTCATGCAAATGCCAACACAGAATTCTATACCAGAGAAAGTATGGTAAGACATCTTATGAATCATGGTATGGCAGAACTCCAGTAAAATATTTCAAAGTTTTTGGAAATAAGTGCTATATTAGGAGAGATGAAGAGAATCTTGGAAAGTTTGACAACAGAGAAGATGAAGGAATATTCTTGGGTTACTCAACAAAGAGCAAGGCATATCAATGTTTTATCAAAAGATTGAACAAGATTGTTGAAAGTGCAAGTGTAAAAGTTGATGAGAACACCTCAAAGGAGTCAGAAATAGCAGTAGGATATGAGACTGATGAGTCCGGCGAAAAGGAAATGAAGGAAGAAACCAGGAATGAAGACAAGAATGATCAAGATCATTCGACATCTGCATCCAAGACTCCAAGGTATGTCAAGAAGGATCACTTTGAAGATCAGATCATTGGAGACAAGAGCAAGGGAATTATCACAAGAAGCAAAGCAGCACAAGAACAAGTCTTGCTATGTCTTTTATCTAAGACTAAGCCAAAAACAGTTGAGGAAGCCTGCAATGACCAGAACTGGATGAAGACAATGAAAGAGGAACTAGAGCAAATTGAGAAAAACTAGACATAGGAGTTAGTCAGCAAACCAGAAGATAAGAATGTAATTGGTACTAAATGGGTACTCTGGAACAAGCTGGATGAAGATGGAAAGGTTGTGAGGAATAAGGCAAGGTTGGTTTGCAAAGAATACACTCAAATTGAAGGCATTGACTTTGATGAAACTTATGCCCCAGTTACAAGAATGGAGGCAATCTGGATGTTTCTGGCATTTGCAGCATTCAAGAATTTCAAGGTTTATCAGATGGATGTGAAATCAGCATTTCTGAATAGAGAATTAGCATTAGAAGTTTATATGGAACAACCGGAAGGATTCAAGTTGGAGGATGATCCGAACATTGTTTGCAGATTGAAAAAGGCTTTGTATGGGGCTGAAACAAGCTCCTAGAGCTTGCAGAAGATTTGCTGCTGAAATGCAGAAAGAATTTGAAATGTCCATGATCGGTGAGTTGAATTTTTTCCTTGGATTGCAAGTTAATCAGAATGATAAAGGAATTTTCATTTCTCAGTCTAAGTATGTCAAAGAACTGTTGAAGAAGTTTGGGTTGGAGAATTCCAAACCGGTATGTACACCTATGACTACCGGATGTAAGTTAACTAAGGATGATAAATCTCCTAAGGCAAATGCAAGTCGATATAGGTCAATGATTGGAGAATTGTTATATTTGGCTGCTATCAAACTGGATATCATGTATGTAGTATGTTTGGCAGCAAGGTTTCAACAAGAACCGAAAGAGTCACATATTGTGGTAGTGAAAAGGATTTTCAGATATCTTAAAGGTACCAAAGAATTTGGTTTGTGGTATCCCAGAAATTCAGATTTTAACCTTACAACTTACACAAATGCAGCCTGGGTTGGAAGTGTTGATGACAGAAAGAGCACGAGTGGAGGAGCATTCTTTCTTGGCTCCTGGTTAGTCGCTTGGTCAAGCAAAAAGCAAGATTTTGTGTCCTTATCTACGGCAAAAGCAGAGTGCATTGCAGCATCTTCTTGTTGCACTAAGATTTTATGGATGAAGTAAACTTTGAAGGACATTGGTGTGAAGTTTGATGATCCTATTCCAATCATGTCTGATAATACTAGTGCAATAAACATTTCCAAGGATTCGGTACAGCATTCCAAAACAAAACATATATCTATCAGGTATCACTTCTTGAGGGAGAAAGTTCTAGATAATGAGGTCAGACTTGAGTATGTGCCCACAAAGGAGCATATTGCAGATATTTTCACAAAGGTATGCAAAGATACTTTTGAGTATCTCTGACAGAAGTTAGGGGTATTACCCCCTACCAGTTTCAACTAATGTGCATTGGTCTAGCGAGCAGAATGTACATTCTTTTCTGAACTAATGTTGATGTGCTTCCTCTCAGGGGAAGCAAGAGTGAGTTTCTTAGGAGGAGTTTTGACCACCTTTGTCATTGTTGTCAAAGGGGGAGAGAGAGATGGTTGTGCACTCAATGATGATCTTTCATTGATTATTGTCGATGGATGTTGCCATCAATGACAAAGGGGGAGATTGTTAGCATTGCATCATGTGTTATCATTGATGTCAAATCCTTAGGTTCGAATTAAGTTCAAATATGGTATGATGAGCAGGAATGTTCAATTTAGGCATGTTGTGCAGTTGAAGGTTTCCTAGTTTCACCGGATGCATTTGGTATCTCGGAAGATGTTTTTTTGTATTATCTTTGGGTTTGGCTCGAGGCCTTAGACCGGATATTGAGGATGTATAGCACGCGGATATGTTTCAAGTCTGGCTTTGGTAATGGATGTAGCGTGTTGACTTATTCGAGGAGAGGTGTGATATGGTTCACTTTTCATTCCTTACCACCACCGAAATGTTTAGTACAGACCTATTTTGGATCCTTGTCTTAATTGACATTGAGAATTATAATTTCCACAGAGTATATATAGGAGTTTGATTTGATGTTTTCATATATGGCTTTTTGTGTTGAAGACGTGCGAGATTGAAGGAATCCAGTGATTGCGTGAGACATTTACCAGAAGGATATTCAGCAGTACAAACTGTGTTTTTCTTGTGGTGGATTATTTTTGTCTTTCTTTCTTCTTTGGCAGTGAGCCCACTTGCAGTGAGCACATTGGCAGTGAGCCACCCATTGTAAAAATCACCTTATCCGGTCTCACCTTAACCGGTGTTCATATATTGAGAATTAGCATTCTCTGTGGTTTTTCTCTTCTTGGATTTTCCACAAAAATTTTGGTGTCTCCTGTGTCTAGCCTGAATCTTGCATGCGTTTCCTAATTCTGTTAATTCTGCTCAATATTTCGGATGTGCATTAAAGTTAAAATTGATAAATTGGTTGTCAATTGATTCACCCCCCCCTCTCAATTGCTCGGATATTCATATTCAATAGCAGGTACACAACATCTACTCTCGTACTTAATCCTTTAGCAAACAGCAGACCATGTGAAATCAATGAAACTACAATTCACAATTGGTAAATGTTACATTCTCCACCTCATGAAACCAAAAGGGTTTCCATCTTTGGCTTCCTGTGAAGCTCAGGGTCTTTGTCCTCAAATCTAACTATTCAAACACTAATGCTCTGAATGATGACGGCTAGGCTTTCGGATTGCTAAGTAGTCAATGATGCCAGTAGATGATGTCCCAACTTTTGATATCCTTCAAATCAACAGCTAATGAGATATCCTGCCAAAAAAACCCAAATCTATGCATGGAACATGGGTAGCCGCAAATACAACTACCACATTAGTGATGGCCAAGGAGCAGGTGACTAGTTGTGGTGTTCCAACAAACAGCTCCCCTTTTCCTGCTTTCATTTGAATTGGTTTGACTTGACATGCTTCATCCATCACTTGAAATAATGTGTGAATCTAACACCCTTGAAAGTTGATCCTTGTTTCTTAGCAGAAAAATACCTTCTAGTGTGATCATTAAGTCAAAACTTGCAATTAATGTTGCTCCCAGTCATGCAGGGGTAAGTAGGAATGAACAACGCAAAAAGGCAGTAATGTCAGAGTTTGGAGGACAGAGATACTGCCTGACTCTTACTACTCTCGCGGATAGAAGTTCAAGAGTGGAGCATACTGGTATGAGGAAGCCCAGCTCTTTGAAAAGGTAAGGGAAAGGAGAAGGGATCAAAGGAAAAGGATGCCAGGAAGGGGAAGTCCAAAATTCAAACAGCATATAGACTTGGAAAATTTTTGGGACCTTGGCAATTTTTTAACCTAATAAGCACATGGGAGAAGTGGGAGAATGCATCTGCACTCTTTGACCATATGAGACATTGGGAATGAGCTTTTGGTCCACAAACATAAAGTTGTTGGAAAGGGGACATTACATGCTAGCATCAGAAAAGTCCACTGTGACATCTGTAACTTTTGTTGCCTGTCCTTCCTGTCTTGTTCACTAAAATTTGACACCAGGGAATAGCTTAAATCTAGGATAGTGAGTAGGATAAAGATCTTGATGGATTGGGCTGATAAAGCATGAATTGTAATTATATATGTTAAGTCATTTAATTATATATGTTAAGTCATTAACATTTGTATATATATTGGCAGCTTTGGGCCTTACATTAACAGATCAATCAAGAAAGAGATATAGTAGGGGCTAATTATAGGATAGGGACAGACAAAGAATGATATGAAAGGGAAAAGCAGGAATGAGTAGAAGAAAGTTTGTCTGAGTAAGAGAGCAGTGGAGATTGCAAAGAGAAATCCTGCAAAGGCCAAATACTTTGTATAAGCATTTTGAAAGCATGGAATCGAAATATACAATCAGTTACTCTACTTTAGCTTGAAATAGTTAGAATCCCACAGTTAAGAAGTACTCCTTTTATAAAATAATTACTTCCCATTAATCAAGACTAAACCCATAAAATTTTGTAATTTATATACATTTTCAATTGTAACCACATCATGCAATATTTAGTCTGCAACCACACGGGATTCAATTTCACAAACAATGAACATGTTCCTCCTTTTGGCTGGATGTTGAAAACCATAGCACCATGCTAAACTTATAGACTGCCATAGAAAATTACCAGTACCTTTGTGCTTCAGTCTACAAATTTTCAGCAACAAGTGGAACAAGAACATAGCCTAAAGTTGGCAAGTCTCTAAGAACGATAATAAGTCACACTTTTCTTAACATTCCATGACCAGCCATGCTCCAAGTTCCAAATTTTCATTTCAAATCTTCTCTTGTTCCACTGGGTAAACTTAAGCTTCTTTCTCCAGCTCCCCACTCCAGGCTCCTTCAAGAGATCAATGTGCACGTTCTTAAAATCCTTCTTGGAGGAGCAATACTAATAACAGAATAACTTCCCTGGAAAATTAAAATGCATGTTCCCCATCTACAAGCCCCTTCTAAAGATCAATCTGCACATTCTTAAAATCCTTAGAGGAGCAATAATTATAACAAAACAACTTCCATGGAAACGTTTGGTGACAAAAACCTACATAAGTTTTATATCGTTTAATATTTAAAACTTCCAATAAAATCAACCATCTAATACTTCGTTTTTTTCCCCTACTGTGTATTATTCTCAAAAGTAATGTCCTAGATTCGCTACTCTGTAATGAAATTTGCTAATTTTTTAACACTTCAGTTTGGACTCAACACCAAGGGCTTCTGAAACGTTCAGAAATGATAATGGTAGAAATGATGGAACTAACAAACAGAAACCAGACTTCCAGAGTCCCATCCAAAGTTCATTAGAAGCAGAATATATCCAAAGATGCCAGAAGCATAAGATTTTAGAATCGGAAAGGGCAACTTAGAATATATAGGTAAGTTAAAAAAATGGAAACCAATAAGCTTTCCAAGCAGAGAGCAAACTGCATAAAATAATAACTATCAAACACAATACAATAACTGCCTTATTGTTCAGCCACATAAGATTACCATACGCATTATCATAAAAAAAAAAGGAAAATGTGTCAGGTAGATTTTGCTACTTTCCATTACAACTTGTTTGGTTGTCTGCTGAGAAAAATCAGCCTATTCAACACGTGTTTGTGGCTGACAAAAAAAGGCTTGTCGGTAGACTTCCAAGAGACACTTGGAATGCTAACAATAGTTTTGGGATGAACATGGAAAGAGATTTATGGCAAGTTAATACCAGGAATCAGTTTACACCAACAGCCAAAAGGCAGGAAATGGTTTGGCCTTTATAATAATAGAGTATGGGAGTATCATTTGTGCCACAAACAATATAGGGGCAGCTATATGAGAGTTTGTTGCATCTTTTGTGGATAGGTGGTCAAAGGGTGAAAGGTTGTAAAAAGATAACTCGAGCTGAGAAAATTGAGGGAGCTAGATTGCATATGGAGGAGTTGGCATTAAGTAAAGGGATTCCAATGGAGAGTTTGCAGCCTAGTGTGTCAATGCCTACAGGATCTGTGGATGTTGCTTCTCATGTGGGAGAGTGTTCTACTTCTACCAGGGGAAAGAAGATAAGTGTTAATGTTGCAGATTTGTTTAACTTACATTCACCAGATATGGCTGAATCCTCTATTGCTAAAAAATTTATGCTCGTGCCATACCATTTCACGTCTCATGTTCACCATATTTTAAACAAATGTTCAAACATGTTCAAGCTGCCAGTCCCTCATTTGTTCAACCTGAAGAAACTAAGCTACGCACCACCCTTCTTATAGAGAGTACTCCAAGCTGAGTGTTTTGATAGAAGATACGCGACAAACATGGATAAGGGAAGGATGTTTCCATAATCATGGATGGGTGGACCGATATCAAACATCGACCACTCATCAATCTTATTGTCACTGGTTTGATAGACTCTTATTTTTCTTAGAGCTATAGATTGTACAGAGAAAAGGACTGATGCAGCCTTCCAATTTCAGATTTTGAGAGATGCCATAGAGGAGAGGTTGGAGCCTCGTGCAGCGAATTCAGCCTGTGTGTAAAAGTTAACTGGATTGATGGTGGAGGGTGCTTATAAGCATATTTTTTGGACTCCATGTTGTGTGCATGCATTGACCAATATCCTAAAGGACATTGGGAAGATAGATTGGGTGAAGGCATTGGTGTTAGAGGCTAGAGATGTGTAGATGTTTATTTGCAATCATCACACTTCACTTGCTTTGTTTAGGATGTTTTCCAGGAAGGAATTCCTCAAGCCCATTGAGACTAGATATGCCAGCTACTTCATTTTATTTGAGAGGATGCTTGAGGTCCAAGAGGCTCTACGATCAATGGTGGTCGATACCGAGTGGGGTAGATGGCATGAGGCAAGCACACCTGAGGAAAAAAGTGTGAAACAAAAAATCCTTGATGATAACTAGGGGTCCACAATGAGGTAAGAAAATTGGCATTGCTGATTTTATTATTTAATTTTTAATGTTAATTTAATAATTTAACATATGTTTCTAACTTGTGAAACATGTCCACTCTTTTTTATGATTTTAATTTCCGTAAATTGCTTGCACTTGCAGATATGATTTCTCCTCCGTTGAGCCTATTGTGCAAGTATGTTGATACTGACTCTCCTAGTCTTGAAGAGATTTATGAGACCTTTGATAGCATACTTGGACAAATCAAGCAAGCAATTCATAGCAAGGACCCTACTTTGGGATTTTATGAGGCACATCTTAGGCCCATTGTGACACAATAGTGGAACATTATGAACACCCTTCTTCGTATGGCAACCCATGCTCTCAATCCCAGATGTATGCACCAAGTCCTAGGAGAGTGCCTCCTGTTAATTATTGTAACGTCGGTCGTACAATTCCATAAATTCCGATGCATGAATCGATTGCATGTTAACATATAGTATATACGTTAACAATAAACAATAAATAAATCAAATTCGAATTATGGTGTTTGCCACCGGTCACACCCCTTCATGTTTACAGGCTGGGATTAAACGATTTATAATAAATCGCGATCAGTCAAGCAAGTGATATGTTTGTTAACATGTTGTGATATTATGAGTGGTACGTAGGGAAGAGATGTGTCTTCCCACGTGGGAAGACATATCTCTTCTCTACGTAGACCCTCTCATTCACATATATATAACATGCATACAATGAGGAGGGGAACAATACTGAAATTAATAAGTGTTGTGCTTCCCTCCATTCACACTACTGCAGTTCAAATTTAATTCCAGACTATATCTTCATCTCTTCTATCCTCTTGATCACAAAATTTAAATAAACTTAACACCTCCATCTAGTGATGAAGAGGTGAAAGAAGGCTTCATGAGGGCCCTTACAAAAATGTATACTGAAGAGGAATCCACTATACTTTGCACACTAAAGCTTGCATTTGCCAATCTCCTTGGTCCAACATTCAGCAAAGCAAAGGCGAGGTTGGATAGAACTACATTAGCTCAAATCAACCCTATTGGATGGTGGACATGGCATGACAAGGATACATCAGAGTTGAGAATACTTACAGTTTGTCTTATTTCACAATTGCCAATTCCTCTGTTGCAGAGAGGAATTGATCCACAAATAGTTTGATGACTCACCCAAAATTCACTAGAACTCGGCTGACTCGCAAGTCCCAAAGTTCACCGAGTCCCAGTGCCATAGACTCGCGAATCATGTCCTAGCGAGTCCAAGCATGGACTTGTCGAGTCCTGGGCATGGACTCGCAAGTCCCGACCCAAGACTCTCACCCATGAATATACACACCCAGCAAACAAGAAATTGGTTTTTTTTTAAATTATTTTTTTCACTTCTTTTTGCACTTTCTTGTCCATTTCTTCATATTTTAGCTCAAACTCATTCATTTTTAATCATCCAAAAAAAAAATCTATCATTGGGTTTTTCTCATATCCAACACTTTGTGCAACTTATCATTGATGTCCCTTAAACCCATTAGGGTCTCCACTCCCAAACCCTGAATTGGATGCAATGCAGGAGGACAAGAATATTTTGCAAATCAAGAAACAAGTCATCATCATTTAGATACCATAGCACTAACACCTTCTAGTTCGAGGTCTGGAAAATTGAGTTACATTAGGAGAGGAAAGAGAAAGATGTAGATTGTATTTGGTTGTTTTTTTCATTTTGGCATATAATTATATGTAAACATTTATAAACTTATGATGTTGTTATACATTTGAATTTGAAACTGTGTATGAAATTATGAAATTTGAATGATGAACTTTCAAATATTGAGTGTTTGAAGATCATATAACATGTGTAATATTTGAATTATGACAAATTGATATTACAATTAGCCTCCCAAATTCTCTAAATCATTTAATTTATTTCTTCTTTTTTTGTAAAACTACAGTTTTCTTTTTTACCGAGTCCTAGCCGAGTTTTTTGCCGAGTCCCGAGTCCCGAGTCCCGAGTCCCGAGTCTGAGTCCTATTTTGGGCTGCCAAGTCCACGCCGAGTCTGAGCCCTCAAACTATCGGTCCACATAGAGCCTCATCCAATCAATCAAGAGGAACAACATAACCTCTAGACGATCAAAGAAGTTGGTGGTTGTTGTCATGACCCCAACCTCGTACTCAATCTTGTAACATGACATTGTCTTACGAATGTAAGACTTCACAATTTCATGAGTCTCATATCTTCCTACAGTCCCTCATATTAAGCAATTCAAGAATATCTTTGCGTATGAAGAGCAGCAATAAAAGACTATTTGAGCAGATTTGCGAAAAATGTTTGAGCAGAAATAAAAGACTATTTGACCTCATCTTTGTGGAAGACATTGGAGCGAACTTATGCAAGATTTGTGAAAGAATTTTATTGAAGATCATTGTGCAGATTTGTGTGAAGATATTGCAGGTTTATGAGCAATTATTGAAGATCATATGTGAAGATATATTACAGATTTAAGAGCAGAGTTTTAAGACTGATCTTGGTGGAGTAGTAAGCAAATTTTTGAAGGTGATTTAGGGCAGATCTGTCATGCCCCCATGGCTAATACATATCTGCAATAACCTGAATGAAATTAACAAATGGAACAAAAGACATCACATGCATTTGGCTCAGCAATTGTTAGGTATCATTACCATGCTAAGGAGAGAGCAAGCATAATCACCACATGTTAAGGAAGAAAGTAGCAAGTGTGATCCATAAGGATAGTGGATTAGACAGAAAATGATCTGTTAAGGTAGCAAATAGTTAAGAGCAGCAGTTAAGGGTTAAGAGGAGACACCACCCTTCAAAGGGAAGGTTCACCCCCAAAAGATACATCCCTTCAGCAATGGAGGAAGATATAAGAAGGGAGGTCAGGGTGATAGAGAAAGACACCATCAATCATCAATCAATTGAAAATTACAACTTCAGAAAGATAGCAATCAAACATCTCAACATCAACTAAGACAAAAAACATAACTTCAAACTAAGCAGGAAGCAGATCCGACTCTCCAGCATCAGTAGAATTCCTCCAAGTCACAACGGACCGAGTGGTATGATAAAATTACTATGATAGGCAGAAATAAATACAATATTTATCCATTAACCTATATATGTAAATATGAATATTTGATGTATAATTGTATCAATTGTATGCACATTTAATTATCTGACCTGAACATCTATGTATTTAATGATATGATTACAATGATCCATCATGTAGGGTAAGGAAGGAACAAAACTGCGATTAAGGAGAACAGCTTTGGGCACCCTGCTACAGTGACCAGTAGGGAGAGAACAGCTATTAGGGCACCCTACTACACTGTAAAAGGAAAGAACAGCTAAGGGCACCCTATTGCCATTTCCCTTCCAATCCCTACGTTGAGGGACTGTTAATGAACATAAGGATCTCCAGCCATGGATGTGTGGAGGATTGCATGAAGGGAGAGAACAGCTGTCTTAGGGCACCCTACCATGCCTCCTTATTCCATATCTTCTATGACTGAAATTGACATACAAATTAGACCTTCTATGTAATGATGAATACATAATTTCCTTACTAGAGCCATAGATTTATTCATGAACGATGTTTGCAATATTACCTAACACTAATGTGTGTGTGTGTGCGCACATATGTTGTTCATGCTGTGATTGCAGGATTGAAAATCCAAAGAGATATTTATTTGGTAAGATGCAACCCTAACCCTAATTTGTTGCAATTGTGATTTCAGGGCAAATTAGGAAGGGGACAATACAATTTTACACAGCTTTGCGGCTATAGGACCGCCAAACTCCTGAGGATCGTCAGACTCCAGCCTTAAGTTGGGATGTTAATTCCGAAGATGCTATGCAGAGTGATGAGGAGGAGACACAGAGGAATTAGATGTGGTTCCATTGCCTTTGGCAGCCCCTTATAATGGCAATGACTCAAAATCAAGCTCCAATCTTGATTTAGACCTTCCATCTGCTGATTAGGGACAGCCATTTATTTTCTTAGTTCTATGTTTATGTCATTTCATAGTTAAAACATAGAGCCTTTGGGCATTTTTGTTATAATTCTTATATAATACGTATGCACATTGACGATGAAAGCACTTGAATTTTGTTATTTAGTTTGTCAATTATCATGTGAAATCTCAATTCAAGTCTAATACTAGGTATTAAGCTTCTACAGTGTCTATGATGAATGCTTTATCAATGTTATGATATGAATATTTGAAATTTCTCTATATTTTTAAAAATTTCCCTATTTTCTAACAATCGCCCGTCTTCCCCTAAAAAATGGCCCAAAAGTACCCTGTACTGAAAAGATGTCCCACCATTCCCATCCCCAGAACTCCGTGGAGCATAAGCTGTAATTGGAAATAACAAGATCCCAAAGATTCCAGGTGCTAATTCCTCTCCACTTAATGTGGTTGTTCTGATCTATTTACACCAACAGCCAATGGGCAGGAAATGGTTGGCCTTCATAATAAAAAGTAATCTATGTGCTATAATTAGAAATAACAAGATCCCAAAGATTCGAGGTGCTAATTCCTCTCCATTTAATGTGGTTAAAAAACATGCTAGCTCATTCATATATTTCACCCAGGTGCTAATTCTTCTCCATTTAATGCGGTTACTTTGATTAAACCATGCTCTCATTCATATATCTTTGAGGTGCTAATTCCTCTCCGTTTAATGTGGTTAAAAAACAGGCTAGCTCATTCATATATTTCACCCAGGTGCTAATTCTTCTCCATTTAATGTGGTTACTTTGATTAAACCATGCTCTCATTCATATATTTGAGTTTTTAACCCAGGTGCAATCTAATTCGTCTCCATTTAATGTGGTTAAAAATCATGCTAGCTCATTCATATATTTCACACAGGTGCTAATTCTTCTCCATTTAATGTGGTTACTTTGATTAAACCATGCTCTCATTCATCTGTTTGAGTTTTTAACCCAGGTGCAATGTCAGCATCAACTGTCCGCAATGTTTAACTTGGCTGTGTTGGCAGAAATCACTTAACGTTGTGTAATATGGAATTCCCTCCACCCAGGCTGTAGAATGTGTAGCCCAAGACTGCAACATAATAATTGAGACAGAATTACAGTCTCCTAATTACTGTCTCAATTGCAAAAAACATTCCCAATTCATGAATAGAAACACAAACCACCATAGTAAATAATAGCTTAATAGGTCAAATAAATGAGCAAACCACAAGGTAAAAAGGATTTCAACTAAGTGCACAACACATCCATTGGAACTTAGAAGTCTCCAAAAATAGAAACCAAATCCCATGGAGAGCAATACTGCAATGAAACATGTGACAACTTAAATTGTTTGCCCCATTCATTGGCAGAACTATTTTCCAAATAGGACTGTCATCTGAATTCTAAATGGATTTAGATCACAGTTCAACACATGGTCATAAAAGTCAGAGTCAGGATGTCAAGTAGGATTTGTGGGCATAGCTGCAACCCATCATTTTTTTAATCAAAGTATCGAATAAGGATCAATAAAATCAATAACTAGAATCATTTACCAAACAATATATCTACTAGTTTATTCAGAATAGAAATGTCATCAAAATCATATTTTTCAATCAAGTTAAACAGACTAAAATAAAAGAAATAGGGCCAAAAAATAAAGAGATTCATTATTTTCTAAGTGCGGTTCATAATTTTTTAATCAAATGTTCCATGTGAATCCATAAAATCAAAATTTGTTTCTCTTGTCTTGAATCTTTTTCCACTTCTAGAGGAACCTTTCGGAGATCAAAATGCACATTATTAGATCGTTCTTGGAGAAGTAATATTAATAAGTTATAACAGAATACATTCCTCAGAAATTTTTGGTTCATAAACTTTTAATAGCTTTTTATCATTCAATTTAAGAAACCACGAATATAAAATTCACTGTCTAATAATTCTCTTTTCTGCCACAGTCTGTTATTCTCAAAAGTCACAACTTAGATCATTTCTGTGACCAGACTTTGATCATTTCTTGACACTTCAATAGATTCAAAGGGATTATGTCACATGGAATTGTGATTATCCAAGTACAGTAAAAGTGGCCCATACTGACTAAATGTGACCAAACTTCGAAAGCAAATAGCTTATAGAAACACAATGTAGTCCAACCACAAGAGAACCAACAAATTGTGCAGTCTAAAAAGGTCAAACTGAGACACCTGAAGTAGGACCTAAGATGAAATCCAAACAAACTACCTTATAAACTTTTCATGAAAAACCAACAAGACTACCAGACTAATTACAAAAGGCCTGCTTGGCAAGAGAATGCAAAACAATCTTGAAAATCAGACAATAGCCTAATAAAGGCAACACAAAAGCTGCCTCATTCTTGGCCAGAAAAGATTACATCATTACAGTCTAGGTATTCAACGAAAAGATCATATGTAAGTTACTGCTTGCAACTTTGAGCAATCGAATGTTCTGTATCCAATGTGTGATTTCCTAGAGAAAAGACCTCAAACTTTATGGTTGCATTCAACGAGTAACATCTTTGCACAGGCTTTGTTTGTGATTGACTCAATCAAAAGAAAAACACCAGGGAGTTGTTTATGTCAACATCTACAGGCCAGGAAATGTTTTCTTTTTCATCTTTATAATAAAAGTTAGGTAAAGGCATATGTTTCTAAAGGTTTCAATGTAGCCAGAATGCCAAATTGGTACATGAAACACCTCTTGTAGGAAAAAAGGTACTTGTTCATTTTACGGTTACTTTATATGTTGTGCAGCTGCACATTATGTACCTCTTGGATTTCAACCTCGTGACCAAGCCCCATCTGACCAATCTGCATACTAGTAACTCATCTTATGTTTTAAACTTTTAAACAATATCTGACAAAAGGCATCCATGATCCAAATGATTTGAGGTGTCCATTCCAATGTTTTTTCACTCATGTAACATGATCATTTTGAAAATTGTGCTATCTCACTGATATATGTAACCTGGGTGCATTATCAGCATCAACTGACTCCTGTCTTTTAATTTGAGTGCTGTACGATGGGCCTATCAGTGCAAATTACAGTGCAAAGCAAGCATGCAGATAAAAATTTGAGACTAGATTCACAGTCTACCAAAACCAGTCTTTCCCAATTCATGAATAGATAAAAAACTATCATGGGACCAAATCACCAGACCACAAACCTAACCAGATTCATCTAGTGGCAAAACACATCCATTGACAGCAGCCTCCAGAGGGGGCAAAAATTCAAGTACCAAGCAGCCAGATATAGAAACCACATACGTAGAGGAAATAAATTTTACTTAATGCTGTGATGTCTTAAATTTCTACCCTCTTCGTGTCCACTATTTTTTCCAACTACGACTATCATCAAAATTATGCTGAAATTTTACCCCAGATGAACAGACTGCTCTACAATTAAAGGTTTCTTTAAGCACAAACAGAATTTTAAATATAGCTTTGCTGCAAGCTATATAATTATTTATTAAGATTCCAATTGGGCATTTGATGAAATAAACAACCGAGATGATTTCCTCGACAACTATATCCATTAGTTTTTCAAAATAAAATTGTCATTGGAATTCTACTTAAAAAAAATTCCGGTTAGACAGCCTAACATAATAGTTATAGGTGTAAAAATATATATTAAAATATTAATTATGGTCTGTCTGCAAATCGCATGGTCTATTTATAATATATCCAAATTGCATTTCGATAAAAATCAAGATATCCGATACTTTTAAAGAATACGACTGTCGTCAAAATTTTCCAACCCAGTGAAAAAAAGAGTGCAATCCATGCAAAATTTTGTAACAAATTGTTCAATTGGTAGTGCATACAAATCAATAATAAAACGAATTTGCCTCAAACATATATTCTTATACTCTGGGACTTTTTATCAAAATTCTACTTGAATGTTCAACTTGTTTAGACAACTGATTTCATTCAGAGTAGAAACTTGATTACAGCCTATAAGCAATCCCTGAAAATTCTTGATCAAAATTTCAAATGGGTATCCATAAAATCGACAACTATTTACCAAACAATCCATTAATCAAATATTCAAAAGTACCAAACTGGCATTTATCCATGCATGCACACATACCTCTGAATTTTTAACCATGGAGTCCTATTATCCAACATGTAAGGGCCCAATGTCACCTGCATGGAAAGCCCGTGCTATCTCGATGGCCACTGACACGCACCTTGCTATCCAGTCTCTCAGAATAAACCATACAGTCCCTACAATTTCAAATGTCACTACTAACCCAATACCCATTTCAATCTCTCTTTCTTCACTAGCAAAATTTCCCAAAAAAGAATGATGTGCTTTCTTGTGTATACTGACTGTGACACGCCCAGATCAAATATTTTGTTTGCATTTGCTTTGCTTCACTATTGGTATATAACTTGGAAAAATGTGGAGATAAGGAAAACGGGAATCTTACACTCCAACCAAGTTTTAGCAAATTGAGAAGACAGGTTGAAGTTTCGTGTAATCTTCAGCATCAGTAACTGGCATAAAGGCGTGCAACGTGTCTACAAAGGTACTTTCTCATTTAAGGCCTAATAAATTCTTGCTGCTTTGCTTCCATTGAAGAGTGATTGTGAGTCTCCATCAACAATTTGTTTACAGGAATCTTGAATTTTGAGAATCGATTTCAGAATTGATTTCAGAAACAGCGTGGTCCCAGGGTTTTCGGGCTACCCTTCTCTTTTGAAGACAAGGGGATTTGAAAAATCTATTCTCCGTTTTTGGGCTACCCTTCTCTTTTGAAGACAAGGGGATTTGAAAAATCTATTCTCCGTTTTTGGGCTACCCTTCTCTTTTGAACACAATGGGGGTTGAAAATTCCTATTCTGGGTCATTGGGTTCCGTTTCTCGTTTGAACAAAAACAATGACTCGAAAATTCTATTCTTTAAACGG
>NC_081412.1:172965910-172978410 GCF_030272615.1 Cryptomeria japonica | reverse complement strand
GTATATCTATATCTATATATGTATATGTATATCTATATCTATATATGTATATGTATATACATATACATATACATATACATATATAGATATGCATATACGTATACATACATATATATGTGTGTGTGTGTACATACATACATACATACACACATATACTATATATATGTATATGTATATGTATATACATACATACATATACTATATATATGTGTGTATATGTATATACATACATACATATACTATATATATGTGTATGTATATATATGTATGTATACATATGTGTATATGAATATATATGTATACATATACATATATGTAGTACCCATGCCCTAATCACATTCTAATCTCGGTTTGACCTTGGTTAGTTGACCATGTTATAATATTATAGTGAGATGTTATGATTATTATGCATACCTATTAATATGGTTTTCGCATCAATTCTTATGTAAGTTTATTTGTTCTCTTGATTCGTGTTATTAATCTCGGGCTAACAATTTCATTAAATATATATATGTATGCTTGTGTGACTCATGGTTGCAGGAGATTGCAGGTACATTACCACATAGGTACAAGGTTCATCTCCACCTGGATTCGCAGGTTTGAGTGTTCCTCATTGGTCCTTAGAGATTGGATAAGGTGGTCGTAAGACCCTCATTTTACCCTAGTCGTGCTCAAGTGAGTGTCGTCAGTTTCCCTCTGTTTGGGTTTGTGAGTCGTCTGTTTGTTTGGCTTTCTTGGGTTGTGTGCTTTGCATGTGTTAAAATTCATTATTTAATCCTAAGTATTTAATTTGATTTAATGTGTTCTTTTACAAATTAGTAATTAAGGGACTAAATTAAATAGGTCCCCTTTGTGGATTAATCATTAATTAGAATTGCTTTATTCATGTTTGTAGCAAGTTCGATTTAAATGGTTAATTTTTAAATGATGAATTTATTCAGTTTATGCATTTTGAAAGGAAAGATTAAATTTTATTCAAAAATTAAAATATTTTATCCTCTTTGGCATTTTGGAAATAGAAAGGTTTAGTTTTTATTTATTTTTTTATCGATAACAGGTATTACAGCTGCTCTGCAACATTCAAACTTTTTAAGGACAGTGGGGTCTCGCCCCTACAATAATCGCTTTTTAATAACTGGAGCTAAGAACCAGTAGGATCACAAAGGGGGACCCCATCCCCATGGTGAACAAGTCTGAAGCATTAACTCTTCCAAGTTTTGTCTCCTACAGCTTATCAAACCGTCACACCATAAATCTCTGTATATCTCCCTTCTTCTTATCTCTCCACAAGACTCCTTATGCCTCCATCCTTATCTCTTCAAACGCCTTATATCTCCCTCTCCTTATCTCTCCATAACAAACTCCTTATCATTCCACAACCAACTCCTTATCGCTCCGCATCAACTCCTTATCGCTCTGCATCAACTCCTTATCGCTTTGCATCAATGACCTCCAAATCACACCATTGGCCTACAGCTGGGCTAAGTCGTGGCGTCTGGCAACAATGCCCATGAGCTTGTGCAGGGAGTACAACCTATCACCCATCGTCTGCCACCAACGTGAAGGCCTGCAAGAGACTCGAACCATTGACCTCCCCATTCTAGGGCTCGTGACTTTACCGTCACGCTACGGGGTGAACCCCAATAGAAAGGTTAATTTCAATTAATTGAGAAAATCAATTTTAAAAGGAAAAGCAAGTTAGCATATTGAAATAGTTTAAAAAGAATGATTTTTCATTTTATTTTGAAAAAAGTATTTTAAATCCAAAAATGATAATTTTGGTCAAACATTCTTCCATTTAACCTAGGTTTGAAAAATATTTTGGGAGGATTATTTTAGGGAGATATTTTTGAAAAATATTCTTGGGAGAGAAGGATTTTGGAGAAATTTTAGGCATTTGTGGGAGGAGGAATTTATGGAGCTTGCGGATTGGGCTCTTCAACAAATCACTTCCAGGATTGCATATGGAGGTAGGATTTTTATTAATCTCCTTTGTTGCCAAATAAATTTACTGTTTGGTTTTGAAAGAAATGTGTTTGTTGTTGAAAAATATTTCAGATTGGTGAATAGAGAAGGTTAGCAATGAGATTTTGAATTTAACCCCCATGAATTCATTCCTTTGTTTTCAAATTAGTTTCTGGTTGCTCGGATTGATTTCTAGATTGAATTTGGGTTTGGGTTTTAAATCTATGCATATTAGTGTGTGTTTTGCAAATTTGTTGGATAAATTTGTGAGAAATGATTTTTTTGCCCAAATATGGTTTTAGTTGGAAAATTTTGCCTATTCTGGGAGGTTATTCAACAAAATTTTATCATTTATGAATACCATGGGTATTCTGGAAAACTGTTTAAGTCTTAGTTGAGACTGTGTTTTAGATTGGGGTTTTTATATTTTAATAAGTTATTAAAAATAAATAAAAAATAAAAAATAAATAAAATTGCAAACCCCCCCCCACGTGGCAGGAAAAACCCCACCACGAGGGGAGGTAGCAGGGCTACCAGTTGGTAGCAACGCTACCAATGGTAGTGTTGTTGCCATCAGACCCTCTGGAAAAGGGAGGGGTCCCACGTGGGTACCCCATTATCTTTCTTTTTTTTGTTTTTGTTTTTGTAAAAAGAAAATAAATAATATTAAATATTATTTTAAAAGGATTTTTTTTAAATATTATTTAATTCGAGGTTTTTAAATAATATTTCGTGATTAATTAATTTTTAATTAATATATTTTATTAATAATATGTTAATTGCTAATTACTAATTAATGTATATTATAAAATATATATATTAATTGTTGTAATTTATAGATTAATGTGTATTATTAATTATATATTAATTGCCATTGTCAATTAATGTATATTTTTAAATATATGTTAATTGCTCTTAATTTATGAATTTATTGATTAAGGTATATATAGTTATAGATATATATACTAATTAATATCTTAGATTTGTATATTTATTTAAATATACGCAAGGAAATATTTTGTTAATTTGGGAAATGTTTATCTATTTTTGGTTTCTTTAAATGTATATTTCCTTTATCCAAAAAGCGTAACTTAGTTTTGGAAAAGATAAGTTTAGAGAAATTGTTTTCGAATCAATACAAAATGATGTTTTATTTTGAAAAATGAATATTGTATTTTTAGTTGGTTAATTTTTATTTAATTATATTCATGGGAATTTGATTTGAAAACTCATGATGAAGTGTTTATGTTTTGATTAAGTAAAAACAGGTATTTGAAAGGTACCCGAACCTTTTACAAGCCAGGAGAACAGAAAAGCATAAAAAAGTGCCTGATCACTTCAAAAAGTCAAAATGAACCCACCGGAAGGGCACAACTTAAAACATCAATACATAATTACATAAAACTTGGAACAAACAGCAACAGGAAAGCAAAAGACAGCAAAGAGACAGAACCAAGGACAACAACTGGAACTAAATACTATTCAGGATCTCCTCAGCATGAACAACCATTTGTTTCATGTTGTTCGTTGAGGTCTTCATATCCTCCAACTCACGACCTTCGATGTCAACCTTATTCTTTGTGTTGGCTCTGGTCCTCCTTTCATGACCCTTCTTGTTCACCTGCTCTTTATCACCTTCCTTCTCTGCATTGTTCTCGTACTTGTTGATAAAGATGTTCATGTTGTCCACTGAAAATTTAAGAATTTGGAAATTTTGATCAGCAAGCTGCTTGACATTGTGCTCCAGCTTGTCAATTATGCTGCCAAAATCTTTTAGTTTGTTGTCCATTTCCTTTCTATCTCCCATCTCATTGACCTTTTTCTTCGTGGCTAAGATTTTTCAAACCATACATTCTATAGCTTGCGCATTATGCAAAACGGTCACTAACTCTTTAACATGCTCCGCCAAGGGCTTGCCACCAACTGTAATTCTTGCCATGGCCTGTGTATCTGTTTTCAAACTATTAATATCCTTCACCAAAGTAGTGATGGTGTCACAAAAAGCCTTAATGGTATCTTTGTCACCACTATCACTTTGACCCCCTTTTTCCTCGTTATGTAGTCTAGTGGTTTTCACGGTTTCCAAATTATCCTTAACCGGGTTACCCTCCCCTTCTTTGTCCTAACTATCAATCCTCTTATTATCATCATCCTCCTCCTCAGACTCAACCAGAACATAATTGAGATCAGAATTGCTACCCTTTTTAGTGTTCTTTTTCTGAGCCTTCTTTCCAGAGGCTTTCCCTTTCCTCTTTTTAACAAATTTTTCCTCAAGGGAATCAGTTTCAAAGTCCGACATTTCAGATTCCACGATAATCCTCCTCTTCTTAGCCCTAATCCTCCCTTTTTTGCTAGTTTCTTCTGACTCTCCCTCGATCTCAGAATCAACGTTGAAACCACTATCCTTACTTTCAGTAGTCTCGTCTCTAGCATTTTTGCCTTTAATAGGCTTTTCAATGCACTTCCCCTTTAGCATTTTATAAACCAGGACCATGAGCCCCTGGTGGAGGGCATGATCGCCTTTAGGGTCCTTTTGGATCTCCTTTATAGTATGATCCATTGAACAGGCCAGGTAATAGGGAAGGCTAACCCTTTCACCATGACGAAAATGGTTAAGAAGGACGAAGTGATGCCCATAAGCCCTGGTAAACCTACCATCTAATGTAATATATTCAATAGAAGCAAATAAGACAAACCCCCATGGCTTGCAAATTCTCTTCAAGGAGTGGTAGGAGTTGTCAATTTTGATCATCTTTCTTCTCTCACCATCCGTAACAGGAAACTTGTCTGCAGCCTTATCTGATATCCCTTTATCCCTGTAAAATTTCATACCCTCGGTAGTCATCCCCGTGGCCTCAGCGATAACCTCTTCGTCTACATTCATCATATGTGATCCAATCAGAACTTTTCCATTTTTCCAGTTCTTGATGAAGTAGCTCGTAATTGTGGGGTCCTTCCCATTCAGTCGTTCCATGAAAATATTGAGCTCCCCCTGCTGAAGGATACTCCAGACTTCTTCATTCTTTCTCCATTCAGAGTAGGATGCAGGTTCAAATCTCTTCTTGTTTCCTCCCATTTTTCTAGCACCTTCCTTGCAATGCCTTCTCTCGTTTTGATAACTTTTCCTCTAGTTTTTGTGGTTATTCTGTAAGAGCGCCCATAATCTGTGCCAAATAATGATGATATGACACCTATTTAATAGCTCATAATCTTCAAGCAAGCCTTGCATTGAAAAAGGTGGAAAGGTCATTAGAAATAATGATTAAAAGTACCACGTTGCCTTGTATAGCTTCAGTCCTAATTGAGCAAGGATTTCATTTCACTTGCAATCTCCTTTTCACCATAACTAGTGATGATGTCTCCCGATTGGCAAGCCAGGTTGGCTGCCCAATCAGCACAAGAGTTGGCCTCCCTATAAACATGTGTAAAAACACACATTTCAAACTCTTCGCTGATTTTCCTTGTTGCTTTAATAGCATTACTAATCGACCATGACGGCAGGAATTTCATATTTAAACAATTGATAATGTTTAAGGAGTCTCCTTCACACCAAACTTTAGTGCATTTGGCTTCTTTGGCAAGGATAATCCCATGATAAGCCGCCATGGCTTCAGCAACATGGTTGGTCTATTTTCCTATAGGAATACATTTTATGATTTTACATATTCCCCATTCATCCCTTAGGACCACTCCACATCCTGCAACCCCCGGGTTTCCCTTAGAGGCCCCATCAAAATTGATTTTCATCCATCCCCTAGGTGGGCTAGTCCATATCACTCCCTCTCTAGGGTTACTCTGGATACTCTCTCGAGCTTTTAATCTCCATTTTTTATAGACAAATTGATCCTCCTTAGTGTTAGGATTATCAATACCACCTATAATATTCATATTTTCCACTATGCTTCTTCTTATTTTTTCAAACACAATGTTAGCCTTAGTATACTTTTCTCTGAAAATCCTATCATTTCTCTCTTTCCATATACCCCAGCACATGTGCGGTAAAGCAATTCTCCATATCAAGGTAGTAGTTCTATTTTTTGAAGGATGATGCCATGACTTGAAAATCTCCTGAATCGAGTAGGGGAAGCTCCAACTGATATTGAATTGATTCAGACAACTTCCCCAAACATCAACTGAGAAGGGGCAATGAAAGAGCATATGATTTATTGTCTCCTCATTCTGCTTACAGAGTGTATAGAAACTTGGTATGTTGATACCTCTTTTTCTTATATTCTCTGTTGTAAGAATTTTATCTTGGAGGGCTATCCAAAAGAAAATGTTGATCTTGGGGGTCAGGCCTTTCACCCAAGCTTTAGCCCAACAAGGACTTTCCATGTTATTGTACTGTTGATGATAAAGAGATGCCACAGTAAAAGTACCACTAGCAGTGAGTTTCCAAATTAACTGGTCTTCTTCTTCAATCCTCACCATTGAGTTCATGACTTTGTTCAAACTACCCAAAGACTGATCCACTTGAGATAAGTCTTTCCACTGTCCATCTTTCCAATAATCCTCCACCTTGGTTCCAAATCTTTCCTTGCATTGGTTCTGATATATGTTCCACTCATGGTTTTCATTTAAAGGGATCTCCATAAGCCAAGGATCCTCCCAGAACTAAATAAGATTCCCTTTCCCCAACTTCCATTTTGTACCTTTGATAATTAAGTCTCTAGTCCTAGAGATATTTTTCCAAATATTGGATCCAATTGGGATAATCTCCACTTTGAGGAAACTTTGAAGATTTGGACATTGGCTTTTATATTTGTTGTCCCATATTCTTTTCCACTCTCCTTGATTTTTATATCCTCTCCAAATCTGCTTTGTCATAAGGTATTCATTTATGTCTCTTATTCTTCTAAGGCCCAGACCGCCTTTATTCATAGGCTCACAGACCTTCTCCCAAGCAATTAAGTTCATTCTCTTCTTCTCCTCAACCCCTGTCCATAAAAAGGATCTATGTATTTTTTCAATGGCCTCAGCATACTTAGTAGGAATCCTAAATAGACGGATGGCATAGAGAGGGATACTTTGAAGAGTGGTTTTTAGCATTTGAACCTTACCTGCTTGACTAAGTAGAGCTCCCTTCCATCCAAATAGCTTTTTATGGAATTTATCCACCAAGGCTCCCCAAAAGGTATCCGGAGGATCTTGACCTAAAGGGAGCCCCAAATAGGAGGCAGGCAAGCTACCAATTTGGCCACCCAGAATGTTACTAATTTTAATCCTCCTTCTCTTCGGGGTATTGATAAAATAAACAAAGCTTTTAGACCAGTTTATAAGCTGACCAATAGCCTTTCCATAGATATCCAAAGCTTTTTTTAGTCTTCTAGCGTCCTTCACAGTGGCTTTTCCCATTATTATAGAATCATCAACAAACTACTAATGAGAGCATATTTGATCTACTGAAGAAGGTTTCAAACCACAAAACTCCCTTTTCTCAACTAGTTTTCCAATACATCTCCCCAAACATTCTGCCATGATGATAAAGTTCACTGGAGATAAGGGTCCCCTTGCCTGAGACCTCTTGAGGCTTTAAAGAAAGGAGAGGGGGAGCCATTCATTAGCACAGAGAAAGTGGCCGAAGAAACAAGTTGCCTGATAAGTCCAACACTCCTAGGATTAAAACCAAAAGCTGAAAGAACATCCATCATAAAATCCCAATCCACTCTATCATAGGCTTTAGAAAGGTCAAGCTTCAGAAGAAAAAAAACCTTCTTTTTTAGAAAAGGCCAGAGAATGGATATTTTCATGAACAGAGATGATAGAGTCCAAAATTTGCCTTCCCGGGACAAAACCACTTTGTTGAGGCGATATAATGGAAGGAAGCAAATTGAGAATTCTAGAGGTAAGGACCTTAGAGATAATCTTGTAGAGAGAGTTTCATAAGCTTATAGGTCTGAAAAGATCCATTGAATCAGCCCCCATCTTTTTGGGTATAAGAGCTATAAAAGTACCATTAACTTCTTTCAAAAGTTTTCTAGCACCAAAAAACTCTTTCATAGCTTTGGTAACATCATCTCCAATAATATGCCAGTACATTTGGAAGAAGAACATGGGAAAGCCATCCGGACCTGGGGCTTTGCTGCCCTCAAAGGACTTAACAGCTGTCAGAATTTCATCATGGGAGGGAATGGCAGTTAAACGGTCATTGTGATCTTCCCCCATAATGGTAGGTATACTGTCAAGAAGTTCCCTTTGGGCCTATTTATTCAGATTCTCATCCTTATCAAGTAGATTAGAGAAAAAATCCATTGCAACCTTTCTCATGGAATCATCATCTTCAACACATCTGCCATTCACTTTAATCTGTACAATTCTATTTATGGCCTTATGTCTAAGTGTGGACATATGGAAGTATTTAGTGTTCCTATCCCCCTCCTTTAACCAGACATTTCTCGATCTTTATTTCCAGTAGGTTTCCTCTTTAGCTATTATTTCATGATATCTCATCAAAATAGCATCTTCAGTATTTGTAGACATATAGGTATAACCATTGTGATGTATCTCATCCTGGATCTCCTTGAGTTCTAAGAGGGTCGATGCTTTTGAGGTAAAGATGTTCCCAAAGCAATCCTTATTCCACTTCTTGACATTATCTTTAACATTCTTCAGCTTTTTGACCACTTTATACATGGCATTGCCTTCAATACTGACCTACCACCAGTCCTTAATCTTACTTTCCAGATCCGGGTGTCTAGTCCACATTTTTTCAAATCTATAAGGGAAATGTCTCATTCTATTTTTTACTTCAACCGTTAAGGTTATAGGGTAATGATCTGATCCTACCCTTATGTGAGAAGATAAAGAACATTCATGAAGATTAAAACAGTCTAAGAAAAGTAGAGCTCTATCCAGTCTACCCTGAATCAAATTCTCACCACTTCTTCGATTAGTCCAGGTGTATTTGACTCCTTGCAACTCCAGATCATGAATGGCATTATTGTTTATAAAGTCCATTAGGTCCAATCTACTATCCAGATTAGCATGACTCCCTCCCTTTTTCTCATTTTCCTTCAGGGAAGTGTTGAAATCTCCCATAATTATCCAGCTGTCCTCAGCAAATCTTCTTCTCAGCCTAGTAAGATATCTCCACATTTCGCTTCGTCCAGTCTTAGTGTTAGGAGCATAAACATTTGTTAGGACCCACATAGTGCAATTCTTAATGTGCTTAAATCTAATAGAAGCTAGGTTGTTGTCCTGAATTAACACCTCTCCTTCTATATTGTTTTTGTTCCAGAATGTAACAATTCCTCCCGAGGCACCTTCTGAACTACCTCCGCTGACTCCTCCATTTTTAAAAATATTCAAACTTTCAACTTTATCTTTCACCATCATAGTTTCTTGAATCAAAAAAATGTCAGGGTTTTTGTCTCTAATCATGTTTCTAACTAAATTATGTTTATGAGGACTATTAAGTCCCCTAATATTCCAGGAGATGATTTTCATGGATTTTTAGAAATACCTGCCTCAAAGATGGTTCTTTGGGTACCATCTGCTAAATTCCTGCTTGTTTCCAATGTTGTTTTTTTGGCATTTGAGTGTCTTCCTGGAGAAGTGTGTTGCGCTCCCACATCACCAAGCCTGCTTCTGGTGTTTCTAGCCAGCGTACTATTTACTGGGTTATTGTTATTCTTTTTCTTTTGCTTGTTCTTTCTTTTATCCTCTGTAACTTCTTCGTCCCCCCGCTTTGATTCATTCTTCCCCAGTGCCTTTTTTATGTCCTCTTCATCTCCCCATTTTGGATCTTGTTCCTCCGAATAAGCCAGCTTTCCCTTTGCTGGGGTGGTTAATGAGATTTCTGATAGCCCTTGGCCCAAAATGGTATCAGGCTGGACATCTTGGAACCAGTCTATTTCTTTATCTTGATCTTTATATTTTGAGACAAGGTTGAAGTTATCTCCTTCCTCTTTATTATCTGTGGGATGTTTATCTATTTTATCTACCTCTGTCTTGTCCTATTTATGATCCTCTTGCTGAGTGTTGTCTTTTTCTTTGTGTACAACACCCTGTTCCAACATCTAAATCTTTGGTTCATTACCCATTTCCCTAGTGATTTCTTCCTCCACCCTTACTATCTGGGACTGCTTCTCCTGATTAGGGTCATTGGAATCCTGAACTTTTAGTGGCTTGTCCACTTTTTTCCAAACCTTAGTTTGGGTATGGGGTTTATCCTCTTTAGATGGACATTTTTTAGCCCAGTGTCCGACTTTTTTACAATGATAACAGGCGAAGTGGATTGTTTCATAAACAATGTTCTGCTTCCACTTCCCCAGTTTTGATTCTATTTCTATTTCCTCTGGCAAGTTCATGTCAGGTCCAACTCCAACACAGATCCTTACATAGATCAGCCTTCTTCTAGAAGTCGTGATCTGATCAATGGCGATTAGCTCCCCAAAGGTATTGGCAATTCCTGCAAAAACGTCTTCCTCCCATAATTCCATTTGGAGCCCAGGGAATTTGACCCACACTGAGACTTGGGCCAAAAAATTCTTTCCTTTCGCTACATTAGGGTACCACTTTTGGATGTACATGATGTATTTGCCTGTTGCCCAAGACCCACTACATAGAATGTTTCTTCTATCCTCATCACAAGAAAAGGAGAAGGATAGACAGCCTATGTTCATTGCTACCACATCAACCTGACCTTTCAGGCTCCACTTTCTTTTGACAAATCCACGAACTATTTCTATGTTAGGTGTAGATCCAAAGAAATAACCAATCAAAGTGTTTTCCATTCTAGCGATGTTTTGATCAATGATTTGGTTAGGAACAATGATAGCAAACTTGCCCTGAGACACATTCGAGGAGTTTTTAACAGGAGGTGATGAGGACTTACCTTTGGGATTGACCCCAAACAACGAGGACCACTTATGTGTCTGTCCATTGGGTCCCCCTTTAGGTGACAAAAGAACCTTTTCTGGATGATCTTTACCTTCCACCGTGTTCTCTGAAACACAAGTCGTTTGCTATCCTTGGGCTCCTTCTGAGTTGTCATCTTCTATTTTTGAAGTTTGAACCCGCCCTTTCCCGCTCTCTAGTGCTAACTGCTCTTCACGTGGTGTTGTTCCTCCCCCTGGGTCCCCCAAGTTCACGGGATCATCGAGGTCCTTACCATCTGAACCTTCTCCTTCCACAGGAATCTCTGAATCATCTATCGCATGCTGTCCCGATGCCGAACTAGAATTCCCACTCGAATTTGAATCCTGGAACCTCCCGTCTTCCATGTCTTTGAATGGTTCACTATTAATGTTATTTTATGATGCAAAATGAACTTTAGCGAGTTAGTAAACCATGAGCGACATGTACCTAGACAAGATAGACAAACTGCAATCTAATTTGATCTATTAGAAAACTGGATCGATTGTAGTGTCAAAATAATATGGAAGAAGATTGTCTTTTTCGATCTATGGCTATGCATGTTTAATTTTTTTGTATTCGCATTTGCTTAAGAAATGGCAAGACCTTGATTGTGATTGTTGGATGTTGTCATATGTTGATTTGGGTATCTTCTTATGTCCTTGATCTCGAGTATTGACTATTTTCATGTGATGGGTTTGTATCTGGTCATGTCCTTTATGCGGGTGTTGAATGTTGGTTTGTGGTTGACCATAGTTGGTCAGGTCTTTGGTTAGAGTATCGTCAGTCAGTGCACCTTGTATGAAGTCTTGTTTGACCAAGTGGGTATTCCTACCGTATTGAACTCCGTAATCTTGTCTTGGTGTATTCCTTGGTTTAGCAGTATGTTTGACTATGGTCTAGTGTCATATAGGAAAGTGGCTTTCGAGTGGGGGCCGCGTCCAAAGTGGTTTTCGGGTAACCCATCGAAAGTGTGTCTAAATAAGTGATAACCTAATAGCACATTAGAGAGTTTAGTATTGAAAACACTAAGAAGATAATTGTGCCTCACGCATTGGATGAGTGCTAGTACAAACTTGACATGTAGTGAGAAGACCTGAAATGGCAAACCATCAACCTTGTCTTCACGAAAGGATGTGTTGGGTCCACATGGGACTTGGATGGGCCGAAGGTTAAGGAGAGGTTACCAGGGTAACCCCGTAGATGGGGTCGGAACCTATGGAGACCTACAATGGTAGCCATACCAAGTTATGTGATAACACTTGTCCCTTATGTTTGCTAGTGTGTTGTTTGTGTTGTCGTTGATAGGAGCATTGTTGTGGAGTCATCATGTTGTTTATGCCCTTGTGAGAACCTGATATTCATGTTAGACCCTGGGTTGCTTATGATGGGTTGCGAAGACTTAGTTTTGCAGATGCTCTAGTTGATATTTGTATTTGCTTCTTATTATGTTCAGTTGGATCCTTTTTCCCATTCAGAGATCATTCATGTATCTTTTGGACCGATGTGGTCGTATGTATTATTGGTTTATGTACGCCTTGATGACAAGATGTTAATATTGTGAACCTTATGTATTCTTCGCCCTATTATTTTATTAGAGGGGGTCTTGCAGTTGAGTAGAACTGGAGATGTAGCCCACTAGGGGTGAACTCCGCTATCATTTCGATGTTATGTGGTGT